>NC_048236.1:31792075-32092075 GCF_002007445.2 Ailuropoda melanoleuca
GTTCTTTCTTATATTTCTTTTTGTTGTGGTTGAATACACATCACGTAAATTGGCAATTTTAACCATTCTAATCAGGGGCACTACGTATGTTCACGACATGTGCAGTCCTCACTAATAGCTAGTTTCAGACGTTTGTCATCACTCCCCAAGGGATAATTCATACCATGAAGAGGTCACTCCCCATTATCTTCTCCTCTCAGAACCTAGCAACCGCTAGTCTATTTTTTGTCACTGTGGATTGGCCTTTCTGGATGGCTCATACAAATGGAACCGTACAATAGGTGGTCCAGATAGCATTTTCAAGGTTCTTCCATGTACAGCATATGTCAGTACTTCGTTCTTTTTTATAGCTGAATAATATTTACAGTATGGGTGTATCACATTTGTTTATGCATTCACTTGTTGATGGACATTTGGGTTATTTCCCCCTTTTGGCTGTTGTGAATAGTGGGGCTATGAACATTTGTGTACGAATTATTGAGTACCTGTTTCCAAGCCCTTTGGGTGTATTTCTGAAAGAGGAATTACCGGGTCTTATCCTAATTGTGTGTTTAGCATATTGAAAGACGATTGCCTGTGTTTTGTGTTATAGCTAAGAAACAGTTGTCAGTCCGAGTTCGTGAACATCTGCTCCTTGGGATCAGAATAATACTGGCCATATGGAGTATGTTTAAAAAATATTCCTTCCTCCTATGTTTTTTGGAAAAGCTTCAGAATGATTTGTGTTAATTCTTCTCTAAATGTTTGGTAGAATGTACCAGTGAAGTCCTCTGGTTCTGGATTGTTCTTTATGGAGAGATGTGGGTTTTTTCGTTGTTGTTGTTGTTCTGTTTTGTTTTGTTTTTATGGCTTCAATCTCCTGTTATAGGTATTTTCATATTTTTTTATTTCTTCTTGAGTCAATTATGTAAGTCTGTGTGTTTCTAGGAATTTGTCCATTTCATCTAGGTTATAAATTGTTGATGGTATTATCTCATAATTCCTTTTATTTCTGTAAGGTTTGTAGTAATCTTCCTACTTTCACTTTTGGTTAGTTATCTGTGCCTTCATTCTTGTTCTCTTAGTTGGTCCAGCTAAATATTTGTCAATTTTGTCAGTCTTTCAGAGAATCAAATTTTGGTTTCCTTCATGTTCTCTTGTCATTTTCCTACTCTCTATTTTATGTATCTCCTCACTAATCTTTCTTATTTCCTTCCTTCTGCTAGTTTTGGGGTTAATTTCCTCCTCTTTTTCTACCTCCTTAGAGTGTAAATAAAGTTGCTTTATTGATTTGAGATGTTTTATTCTTTTTTCTATAGGCATTTACAGCTCTAAGTTTCCTTCTGAGCAGTGCTTTCCTTCATCCCATTACATTTTGGTATATTGTATTGTGCTTCTGTTCCTCTCAAGGTACTTTTTACTTTCTTTGTGATTTCTTCTTTGATACATTTGTTGTGTGAGAGTGTATTTTATTTCCACATATTTGTGAATTTTCCAGTTTTCCTTCTGTTATTGATTTCTAATTTAAGTCTATGTAGTAAGAGAAGATGCTTTGTATAATTTAATCTTTCAAATTTACTGAATTTTGTTTATTGGCCTAACATATTGATTATCTTGAGAATGTTCCATGTGCACATGAGGAGAATGTGTATTCTGCTGTCGTTGGGCAGAGGTTCCATATATGCATTGTTCAGATCTCCTTATTTTTTCAGGATTTTATTTATTTATTTGAGAGAGAGAGAGAGAGAGCATGAGCAGGTGGGTGGCAGGAGGGAGAAGCAGACTCCCCACTGAGCAGGGAGCCCGATGCGGGGTTTGATCCCAGGACCCCAAAAGCATGACCTTAGCCAAAGGCAAAGGCTTAACAGACTGAGCCACCCAGGTGCCCCCATTCACTTTTTATCATATTTTCTTTCTGCTCCTTAAGCTGAAACTTTTCATTTGACCCACCATCAACTTTGCTAATTCTTCCATCTATCTGCTCAAATCTGCTGTTGAACCCCTTTAGGGTATTTTTCATTTCAGCTATTGCAGTCTTCTGCTCCATAATTTCTACTTTTCATAATTTCTCTTTATTGATTGTTCTTTGTTTGCTGAGCCATTGTCTTCCCTTCCTTTCGGTTATATGTGCACTGTTCCCTTAGATACTTAAGAAGCACATTTAAGAAAGTTGATGTGAAGTCTTTGCCTACTACGTCCAATACCTGTGCTTACTCAAGGCAGTTTTGTTCAATTCTTTTTTCCTGTGTACAGTCCATATTTTCTTCTTTGCATGCTTCGCAATTTATGGTTAAAAAGTGGATATTTATGACGTGCAAACAAAACAGAAAAAAAGAAATTAAAAAATCACCCTCCAAGTGTTTTCACATTGGCCTTGTGTTGTAGCATTCCTTAAATACNAAGTTGATGTGAAGTCTTTGCCTACTACGTCTAATACCTGTGCTTACTCAAGGCAGTTCTGTTCAATTCTTTTTTCCTGTGTACAGTCCATATTTTCTTCTTTGCATGCTTCGCAATTTATGGTCAAAAAGTGGATATTTATGACATGCAAACAAAACAGAAAAAAAAGAAATTAAAAAATCACCCTCCAAGTGTTTTCACATTGGCCTTGTGTTGTAGCATTCCTTAAATACTTCTCCAGGCCATTTACAATGTTGTCTTGTCTACACTTCCGGCTTGCACTGAGCCTAAAGGTCAGCTACAGTTGAAAGCTTATGATCTTTTCTGAGGATGTGTCCTATTCTGTGCATGTATGTAGGTTTGTAGGTCCCTCTGTATACGTGGAAATTCTTCAAATCTCCTTTTCTCCCCAAAATCCTCACTATTCAGCTTTTCCGTCCAGGCTTTTGGCATGTCTATTTTTTACCGCTACTGTTCTTTTTCATACTAGGCAGCAGTGGCTTGCTCATTTGGATTTGATTGTTTTTGAGGGCTGTGTTACTGTTCAGCCTTGCAGAGTTCTGAGTTAGGCAAAACAAAGGGAAACTCCTGGTCAGGTAAAACCAGATAAGCATAATTCCTTGGGAACAAAGGCCACTCTGTTGCCTCCGGAACCAGGTGCCTACAGTAGGGACAGGCTGTCGTCTTCAAGATCACTGGTGCACCGGGGCAGTGGGTGGATCTAGATTAGTTAAAATATCTGATCTTGTTTCAGTGACCTTTCTCCAAGTTAAGCATCCTCTCAGTTGCTGTAAACCATTGACTATCTTCCTACATTCCAGTGAGGTTAGTTTTGACAGTTTTTGACAAGTGTTTAGGTGTTTCTGGGGAGCTATGGTCCCCAGATGTCCCCAGTCCAACATTTTCACTGACTTCACCCTGTGGGTATTTTCTACGCAACAAAGACAGTCTGGATGCCAAAGCAGACCCTTAGCCAAAGGAAAAGTCCTGACCTGAAATTAAAGACTGAACAATAAATACAGATTTAAATTTACATTAAATAAAATATGCACAGTTGATATATAATTTTTAATTCCTCCCTGGATCTAGCTTTTTCTATTTCCCAATGTGAGTCTTTATTGCATGAGGTAAGAGAATTTTTTTTATTATATTATCAGTTAATCCTCACAAGAGTTATATGAAATTGGCAGAGGAGATAGAATTATGGCCACTTTAAAAATAAAGAATTACAGACTCTAAATCCTTAAGTAATATGCCTAAGGATATATTTCAGGAAGCAGCAGAATGTAGAAGGAATAAGAACAAATAATTCTGAGACCCTGTTATACCTCACGCTTTCTGTGTACATTAACTCATTTAATTCTCACAACAACTTGAAAGTTAAGTTGTATCAGGTACAAGGGTGGTTGGGGATAGNAAATGTAGGAGGAATAAGAACAAATAATTCCGAGACCCTTATACCTCACGCTTTCTGTGTACATTAACTCATTTAATTCTCACAACAACTTGAAAGTTAAGTTGTATCAGGTACAAGGGTGGTTGGGGATAGAGGGTTACAGAAAACAGATTTGAATCCAGCCTTGCCTGACTCTGAAGTTCAAGTTCTATCTATATGTCAGGCTGCTGGTCAAGGGGAGGAATGTAGGAATGTGTGTGGGGGGGTGGGGGGTCGGTTAACAAAATGTGGGAGTTTCAGATCAAGATAAGGCATTTGTGAGCTATGTGAATTTTAACATGTCACTTTGTCCCTGGGTCATCTCCAATTGATTAATACAAGGGATTCAATTATATGAGTTCGTAAGAACCTTTAAATGGGCTAACACTGATTCACAGGTCTTTTTCCTGATAAAAAATGCAGAATCCACTAAATTTACTGTTTGCCGTTATTTACTAAGACTACACCTATACCTACCTATGACCAAGAAATTCCACTCCAAGTGATGTAAGTGGTGATCTACAAAAGACATGTCCAGGAATATGTATAGCAGTTCTTTTAATTTTCATAATATTTATATGAATGAATCTCACAAACATAGTGACAAAGCCAGACACAATATAGGTCAATATGGGATACTACGTGGTTTCATTTATAAGAAGTTCAAGAACGGGCAAAACTAATCCGTGATGACAGAAATCAGAATAATGTTTATCTTTCTATTAGCGGTGCTGCAATGGGTATCCACTAGGAATGGGCCCTAAGGAAGCTTGTGTGGTACTGGAAATGTTCTATCTATTGATCTCATTGATGGTTCTCAGGTGTATCCATATTTAAAAACTCACTAAGCTGTATGCTTAAGCTTTGAGCATCATACTATTTATGCTATATCTCAATTTAAAAATTTTTGAAAAAATAATAAATAATTTCTTCCTTAAGTTATGATAGGAAAAATCTAATGTCTTTTACTATCTCTTCCAATAATCTGGATAGTATATTTAAAATAAAGTATTTTTAAATATTATTCTTGTTTGGATATTTATTATTAATGTATAAAATAGTGGACCATCAAAAGAATAACATTTGGGACTTCTTGAACTGGCAGTTGATTCCTTTCTACCTCTTCTGCTACGATAGAATAATTCAATTCACAACCACAATAATTTATGCTAGTTTACATAAAATAATGCTGTTGCATACCATATATGCAAGAAACAAGCTTGATTAAAATAACCTGCATTTAAACTAATAGCTAAATGCTTTTAATATTTTTCAATTCACAACCACAATAATTTATGCTAGTTTACATAAAATAATGCTGTTGCATACCATATATATGCAAGAAACAAGCTTGATTAAAATAACCTGCATTTAAACTAATAGCTAAATGCTTTTAATATTTTCAAGTTGAGAAGACCAATCAATACTTTGTAGAAACCACTAATTAATGGAATTTTCTTATCTGAAACCTTTAGTTGACTTTCCTTTATTAAGGAACACATATCATTTCTATGGCAACTAAGTATTTTTCCTGTCTGTAAATGGATTCCATTCCTATTATTAAAAAGACATGACATGAAAAGAAACTCGCAATTATTTGTTCAGTCTACAGTCCTGTGTAATGTATTCTGCATTAAGTCATCTTTAACCGATATTGGAAGCTTCTGTGTCAGTATGTCAGGCAGTATTTGGCATGGATGCTGTAGCAAGAACCCAATTTATCCATGTCAGAAAATAAGAGAATGTAAAGCTCACTAATGTTCTGGATGATTTCAGCAAGTATTGGCTACAGAGACTGTGGAAAATAAAGTATCTTCTTTCTGCCTCACTTTTATTTCCCTATGGCAGCATGTTTCCATAAATGAGTAACAGATATGCTAAAATGAAGTTCTGTCATCTAATCAGACTGGGGAACATTGTGTTGAACAAATATAAAAGACTTAGCAGGGTCTTTAATCAGTTAATGTACACTGTAAAGCTGAAGGAGATTTACAGTGTTTTCTAAGTTTATTTGACCATGAAAACATTTTATGGAATAAAATTTTCAGAAAAAAATATTTTAAGAGTCTCATTCTTCATTTATATTGAAATGGTTCTTTACTATCTGCCTCCATTTGTTCTGCCTTCACAGTTTGTGTCTCACACACATCAGCCTTGTATGCTAATTAATAAACATAATTACAAACTAAATTTAAAGTATAAGGAGAATTGGGGTTTGTAAGCAGCTTTTAGTAGGGGAATTTTTCCCAAAAAAATTTGTAAGTGAAGTCCCAAAATAAAAGGATAAGATGGGGTTGCCTTTTTTGATGTGAGGATTGAACCCTCCATTCAACCTGCCACTCCTTCCATACCCCACCGTTCCCCATTCTGAGACTCTTTTTTTTTTTTAAGATTTTATTTATTTATTTATTTGACAGGGAGAGAGAGAGAACAAGCAAGGGGGAGTGGCAGGCAGAGGGAGAGGGAGAAGCAGGTTCTCTGTGCAGCAGGGACCCTGATGCAGGGCTCGATCCCAGGACCTGGGATCATGACCTGAGCCGAAGGCAGATGCTTAACCGACTGAGCCACCCAGGCACCCCACCATTTTGAGGCTCTTATGAGGAAACCTAAACTTCCAAACACAAAGCCAAGAAAGCAATGACTTAATCCAACCTGTTCAGTTTCAGTTTAAGGAGCTGACGTATCGAGAGTGACCTGCAAGCTGAACTCTGCAGAGGATGTGGACGGTAGTATAGGGAGGAGAATCCGAGAGCCCTACCTTTAACTTACTGCACATTTCTTCATGTCTTCCTGGTACATCATTTTATATAAAGCACTATGATATGTAAAACTAAATGCAAAGCATATTCTTCTTTGGAAATGAGTGAAATATTTATTTCAATATGTAATTTTACATTCTTAAAGCATTTCAGTAGAAGTAGCTTTGTTTTTTTTAGATAATTTTTTATTATGTTATGTTAGTCACCATACAGTACATCCTTAGTTTTTGATGTAATGTTCTATGATTCATTGTTTGCGTATAACACCCAGTGCTCCATGCAATATGTGACTTCTTTAATACCCATCACTGGCTAGCCCATTCCCCCACCCCCGGCCCCTCTGAAGCCCTCAGTTTGTTTCCCAGACTCCATAGTCTCTTGCGGTTCATTCCAGAAGTAGTTTTTCTTAAGAAGACTTTGTGGTGAGCAGTTTACAATGGCTTCAATCCTTGCGATTGCCAGAAGTTATTTTCTATTTCTTAAAGTCTATGTATTTCAGGGAAGGGCTACATTTAAACACAATGTGAAGATAACTTTTCTTGTCAATTCGGTGGTTTCAGTATTAATAATTAGAATATTCTATAACCATATTAAGATGACTTAAATAATGGCTGAAAGTTCTCATAGATATTTTCTCTACCCAAAGGGACTGCAAATAATTTTTGTTTAATCACTGTGGATTTAATAAGACATGTTGGATAATTTTTCCTCCCCATCCTGGCATGGGGTCCTTTTCTACATCCCTTCTGAAGTCCTGGCCTGTGCAATGCTAAAATAATAGAACTGAATCTGTACCACATTGGAGAAAAGCAAGGTGGACTCAATTAGCGTAATTATTCGTTGCAATTGCACCAAGAGAGCTAGTCAGTATTACCAAGGAAGACACACGCTAGCTTTGTAAATACTTCATGCCCGTGTGGGAGGATCTGAAATATTACCAGTTTCACCCCCTCCACATTCTCCTCATGGACTTCCGGTTCCAAAGGGAAATAATTGAGTCTGAGAATCAAGACACCAGGGAAAGGAGAAGGGTTAAAAAGCCTGAAGCCTCTGTGGGATGAGGACAAGGGAAAGAGACAAAAGAGAACACACAGATCGTTGGAAACTACATGGGGAAAATAAATAATTGCTCTATACCATTACTCACAACTGTCTTAGTAAACTAGTAATAGCTAGAACAATGGTCGATTACCTATTCTATGCTATCATATCCAGTTATGCTCCTTTCTCCCAGCCTTCACAATAACTACACCGAAGTGAAAGTGGCATTTTTACTTCAAAGTGTGTTAATGTTGAATTAAATGTTAGAGAACAAATATCTCTCAGTTGAAATATTAGGCAGTTAATGCATCCAAAATAGTTAAAACCACCTATTCATAAAAATACTAAAATTCTAACAGTACCTTGCTGTATGTGGCTGAAAGTTTTCAGTTTGGCAGAAGTGGATATTGCTGCCTCTAGAACGATCTTGTTATTTTGATACTATATTTGCTCTTACCCTCTGACAATTTGGCTTTTTATAACCTTGTTCTTTTGTGGCATTTCTCTTGTTAGTTGACTTGTGCACTTTATTTCTCACCGGAAAAGAAGTCTCTATCACTTTGGATGTCCTTTAGCTACCATCTCTCAGTATGTTAAATAACTAATGGTCTTGTGTTTTCCAAGCACTCAACTTCATTGAAATAACTGCATAATACTGGTTTCTCAACAATTGTGTTATACAAGTTTATGGTGTCTAAGGGAAATTATCTTTAAGGGAATAAACACAATGACACGATTTATATACTATTTGGAACAATGAAACACATTTCCACTTCGTTAATAAAATCTCAATGCCTATGAACTGGACTAATTTGTTTTGCTAAGGAAAGATGAAGGAATTAAAATCTCTGTGTGGGTAACGTAAGTGACTATCAATTCAAGTATAGAAAAAAAATAGTCAATATTCTAAAGAAACAAATATAAAGTCTGGAACTAAAGAGGTAAAATCCTACAAGTTAAAACGTAATACTTACAATTTAAACCCATAACTGTAATAAATTATCAAAATTTGTACAGCTGATTTAATTTTGTGTCATATTAAATGTGTCAGTATACCAAAATAGCAGTGATTAACCTAACAATGTTCTGAACATACAAAATAATTAATCGAATTGAATTGTTTTTCTTTAGTTGTATAGAAAAACACTTCATAAGGAAAACAAGATCTATTAAAAGGCCATGGGCAAAAAGTTCTTCCAGAGATTGAATTCCATTATAAATGGATCATTAATGTATTTTAGAATTTACTAATGCAAGATAGTGTTTCATGAAAGTTACCCTATAAGTTTACTTTCGGTTGAGATATTTTTATAGGATTAAAATATGATCAGATGAAATGTGATGTTATCATTTATTATAGCACACCAAATACTGAACTTTAGGTTATTATAAAAAAAAAAAAGAACAATTTCAGATGCTGGGTGGCTCAGTTGGTTAAATGACTGTCTTTGGCTCAGGCGACGGAGTCCCACGTCGGGCTCCCTGCTTGGCGGGGAATCTGCTTCTCCCTGTGACCCTCCCCTGTCTTGTACTCTCTCTGTCTCTCAAATAAATAAAATTTAAAAACAAAAACAAAAAACAAACAAACAATTCCTACACATAGCCTTTTCAATTCTGTAAAAGATTTTCTTCCACACACTGAGACACATTCTTAGAAGTGAAAAAGAAACTTTATATTCGAGGTTTTAGTATCAAGACTCCAGATCTAGACCCTTAATGGACCTTTTCCTGCATTCAATGGCATTAACTACTGTCTTCATTTTGAGCTAAACTGAAAACAAGATTTTTCACTCATTCATTTACTTAGAAATATTCATTGAATATATATTAGTTCAACATACTGAAAGAAATCCAAAGGTAAATAAAGTGGCATTCTTGACTTGATAGTAAAAGAGCTGAGTCATGGACATAATGATCCTGATAGAGGGTAGAAGATGGATGAAAAAGCAGAACTCTGGGTGGTGGAGAATGTTTCTGGCTGAGAGTTTCAAAGAAGACTGAAGTGGAGGAGACGAGTTTGAGGAGGACAGTAATGGAGATAAACATGGGGCATCTTAAGTGGATTAAAGGACTTGAGAAGAGTCACATGGGCAAAAGATCGCGAATGTTTGGGAAAAAACAAATATTTAAATTTAAATAGCTCTCTGAGACTGTTGATAGCAGGTGACAGATTAGAGCTATATTGTGGAAGTCCCTGAGAGGTAGTCTAGAAAGAATGAACATTTATTCATTTATTTTTTAAGTGGTAGAGAATTACTAAAGGTTGGAGAAGAGGTGGGATGATCAGAGCTGTGCTTTTGGAAGAGGACTCTGGCTGCTGATGTCACACAAAATAAAATCCTATCAACTGTCTGATTTGAACCCTTCAGTGGCCTCCCTTCTCCTACCACTCTCTTTACTCATAAACTTGACCCATGCTGGAATCCATACCAATCCATCAACACAGCTGTCACACTTCCAGCTTCACAGCTTTTGCTCTGGCCACTCCCTCAGCCTTGAATGTTCTTCCCTCAAATAGCCACATGGCTCACTCCATCTATTCATAACTTTCTGCCCCATCACTTTCCCAATGAGCTAATTTGACCACTTTATTACTCACAGCAATCCCTATCTTGGAATCACTACTGTAGAAGGCCCCACATATCATAAACACACACAAAATAAGTTTATTGAGATGCCCATGGGTTCTCTGTCACTCGGGATCCAGCATTAGCGCTCATCCTCATGGACCTCCAGTTCCAGCTGGAGACCTCAGAGGTCTAGTCTTGTGACAAGCACCATTCAGACTAGAACCTGTGTCTGAATAAGCTTAGTTTGTGTGTTGAGTCTCTGAAAACATCAGATACAGATGTTGTTTCAGAATAGAAGATGAGCAGAGCACTCAAATAAGAGAAAAGACAAATTCATTAATTGGTCAAATCTTCTCTTTTAAATACCATGAATGCTGTTTCCTGCATAAAGAAATATATTTTTCTAGTGGTGGCAAGCATCCATTTTCTTTTTTTTTTAATTTAAATCCAACTAGCCAACATATAGTACATCATTAGTTTCAGCTGTGAGCTCAGTAATTCATCAGTTGTGTACAACACCCAGTGCTCATCACATCACGTGCCCTCCTTAATGCCCATCATCAAATTACCCCATCCCCCAACTCCCCTCTCCTCCAGCAACCCTCAGTTTGTTTCCTATAGTTAAGAGCCTCTCGTGGTTTTTCTCCCTCTCTGATTAATTCCCATTTTGTTTTCCCTCCCTTCCCCTGTGGAATATAAGAAACAGTACAGAAGCATCCATTTTCTTGCTTTGTTTTCTAATTCGTTGTTCCAGAGATACTCACACATTGGCATAATTTTACAAATGGCAGTTGAGAAAGTCTGCAATATTAAATAATTTATATTACTCTAAAATTTTATGTATTTGTACATGTCTATATATGTTTATGTGTATATATAATCCTGACAACATAGGTGAAGTGTAATACTGATTATGCATGGATGAAGATATCGCTTTAAGAATTTACAGAAGTCAAATATAGGAAGTTATACAATGAAATCAAAATACGTCATAATAGTTCTGCTTACCAACAATTTATCATATATGCTCCTGTTTTTGTGTTTGAAAACGATACCTAAAATTTTTTGTTCATTTCAAATGTACATATGGCTTTAAGTTGGCTTTTCACAAATCTAGTTGCTCCTGTCTGAACAAAGCAGTTTCTCCAAACTTAAGGTCATTAAACAAAATTATCTAAAAATTTCATCGGCTTAGTAATGTTTGCCTAATTAGGCATTACTATCAGTAGAACACAAATTATATAAAAACCTTGATTTTTACCAACACAATTAATGATTTGTTAAAATGAAGGCAATAAAAATAAATTTTATGAAACAAATGTATAATAAATTATGATTATGTTTGCCTTTTTGAAGTTACTCATCTGAATATCAGTGCATCTTCTACAAAACATGCAGATGTGCGCAATAAAAATTAAATTCAAGTAGTATTTTTATTAGTTTTAATAAGGTAAAAATCATTGCTTAATACATTTAAATTTTTTTATTATGAAGATATTCTGTCAAGAAGAGAAGATAGAACATAATTCATAAAATAGTTTGTTGGCTGTTTCTGAATTTTAAGAATTTAGGTATAAGGTATGTGAGCTTCCATTCGTCTTGCACGGGTCTTGCGGAAGAGAGAGATTGGTCCATGTACTCCAAGAACTTCGTTTCTTTCCTAAGAATCTTGAGGGATATGGGTGCGTATGAGGCCTTGAGAGTCATATAGGAGCAAAACAAGAGGCAGTCCATTATCTATCTCTGTGTTTCCTTGGAAAGACAAGTCACAAGGCTCCACTAGGACCTTCATTTCAAATGTACGTATGGCTTTAAAATAAGCAAGTTACAGCACCACAGATAAGCAAATAAAAAAATCAACGTTTATTGTAGAGAAGGGAACTAATATTTACTGACTGCATCAAGCCCGATTCTACTCCGCATTATTATGTGATAGGAACAATTCTAGGTGCAATATACACGTGATCCAATCAACATTAAGGAAACACTGTGAAGTAGGAGTAATTCGTCCAATTTAAAAAAAAGGGAAAACACAGTCTTGAAAGATGGCAAGTGATCTTCCAGGAGCACTGCCTGGTTGTCTCACATAAGCCTCATTATTTCTTAGTTCTTTGTCTTTCCTTCCCTTCTGTCCCATAGGTCTTGGAGATTCATCCCCCTCTCTTCTCCTCTCTGTAGATGTCTCAATACCAAAGATCCTTGTCCTCCGAGTTTGACTGTATCGAAACGGCAAGATGCAATGTTTCTGACTCCCTTCATTCTTTTTGTTCCCCCAAGAGACCACTTTCTTTTCAGATTTTAAGGGCAAAATGTTAAGCTTCTATTCTTTTTCTATTCTTTTCTATTCTTTTTTTTTCTTTTCCTCTTGATGAACTTCAACATTCTTGTCCTTCTTGACACTGTTCCCTTAACTTTCAATCATTGTCTTTAGGAAAAAGCCACTAAGTAATCTTTCTTCTCTTGTTGGTGGATCTTCTACCTAGTATGAAAACGCCACCAGAGAAAACTACACACAAATCAATACTGGCAATATAATCATTGTTGTCTCAGGTGGGCTGTTGGCATCTTGGTGAAATTTTAAGCCAGGTGATTTCAAGTTCACCAAGCCTCCATCTTGTCTGAGAATGAGTCTTCTGGGCATTTCCTCACAGTCACATAATGAATGGGTGGCAGCCCTGAGGTGAAAGTTGAATCTGTCAAATCCCAAGGCCATTCTCTTTCCTCTACAGCCCAGCCTCCTTTGTGCTGCCCCCCCTCAGCCCCTCAGTCGGCATGGTGTCTGTGGCCCAGGTGACTGACTCTACTGCCCACATGGTGTCCGTGGCCCAGGTGACTGACTCTACTGCCCACATTGTCTGTGGCCCAGGTGACTGACTCTACTGCCCACAGAGTTGTCTGTGTTTATGTTGGTTCTCAGGTCTAGGGTAGGGTACACTGGAGCACACAGGAGGTCTCACAGAGGTCCTCCCATCATTCAGCGTGTATTGAATGATAGTCACCTACGAATGCTCTTAGGTTCACATGGAGGAAACCACCTCCTAAGCATACAGAAAGCATGAGGGACAGATGGATAGGCAGCAGTGAGGGAAATAACGTGTCTTTTTTAGTATCTTATATTTCTAGCATATATCCGAATGCTGTCCGTGGTGAAAATGAGGCTAGGGAGCTTTACCTGTTGCTGACACGGCAGGGACGGTTATGGCTGAATGTGTGAGCAGAGCCAACCCACGAAGTGACGATCCTGTCTTCCTGCCTTCTGCTTGGGCTCAGCCATGGAATGTGTAGACATTCAAGTAGCATTTCCTGAGAGTCTGTTTTAATTTTTGAAGTTTCTCTGAAGTTATGATTGGAGCATTAACTTGAAAATCCAATGTTTCAAATTTATTTTAAAAACTTGAAGAAAAAAAATGTTTTTCTTCTTTTTAGAGATAAGGTCATAAGGTATTTGTGTGGGTAGCCTTTTTCAGTAATAAAGTAAAACTATAATATAGTAAAAATAAGAAATCACAGACCCAGAGAGACCTGGGTTCAAATTCTGGCTCTGTTTTTATTATATGACATTGTGTAAATTATTCTCTAAAGATCCTGTTTCTTCAGCTATTAAATAAAAATCATAATATAACTTCTAAGAATTTTGTGGGGCGCCTGGGTGGCACAGCGGTTAAGCGTCTGCCTTCGGCTCAGGGCGTGATCCCGGCGTTATGGGATCGAGCCCCACATCAGGCTCCTCTGCTATGAGCCTGCTTCTTCCTCTCCCACTCCCCCTGCTTGTGTTCCCTCTCTCACTGGCTGTCTCTATCTCTGTCAAATAAATAAATAAAAATCTTTAAAAAAAAAAATAATAACTTCTAAGAATTTTGTAAAAATAACATGTCAAAGTGCTTAGTACACAGTGTGTCTAGTAAACCGCATCCAGTAAATATTAGTCAAATCTGAATCTGACTCTATTCTGGAGATGAATAAAAATAAAATATTTATAAATAACCCACAATGAGTTAGGCACTAGGGTTCTAGCTCCCTTCCTCTTGAAGTCTTTGATAGAAAATGCATCACAAAGTGAGTTGAAGAAATGTGTTTTACTAAATGTAGGACGCTAGGGAGTTTCATTGAACTTCATGGAGCATGACTTCTTTCTGGAAAGACAAGTCTAGACTGCTGCTTTTCACTGTGCAGAGACCATCCTTAATCTCATACTTAAAACTTGGATATTCCCCCCATGTGTTTAAGAAAACACAACCCTGTATACACTAACTAATGTGAAGCAAGAGCAGGTTTCCCACATGCTTGAAGCAGTTCTGTCCGAGACCCCAAACCTGCAGGTCAGGAAGGTGGGAGTTTTGAGTGGATGGGCAGACAGGTCAGCCTTGAGGATCTGAACAATACTTAACATTCTTAAGGTAACAAAGCTATCAATTTGCAGATCCAGGTTTATCTAGTTCCTACATACTTTATGGTCAAGGGTCTGTTAGCATGACGTTTTCAAGGATGAGTCAACATCATTAAAGATCCTAACTGCGGTGGACTTGACCAAGAAGGGGGGGGGAGAAGGCAAGTTAGTAACCGCGCGTGCGATGCAAACACGGAAGGGACTTCTGCCTCTAGTTCACCGTACCACAACGAACCAGCTGCTCTTCCCTACTGAGTTTACCTGAGTAATGCGAAGCCATATTTCAGAGAGCAGATAAGTGCTGTTGGCCATAGAGCAGAGGAACGATCCCTTATCAGATCCAGAAGAGACAGAGGCAGCAGCTGACCTTCCCAGGGATCTAAGCCTTTGCCCACGCTGTGTTGACTCCTCTCTCAGCCACCTTAAGCTAAATTGTGCTTGATAATAAACAACCTCAATGTTCCACTGCCTTACAAAAACAGTTTCTTTCCCCACTCGTGTCTTTTTTGGGTCAACTTCAGCTCTGGTCCCTATCTTTTTCACTCTGGGATCCAGGGTGTACATTCCATCTGTACATTCTGATCTTGAAGCAGAGGGAAAATAGAGCTGAGTCTTCAAACTTCTGCTCTGAAATAGCACAATTTCTATTAAGCTTCAATGGCCAAAGCTGGTCACATGACCAAGACTGCCATCAAAGGGCAGGAACTATGATCCTCCTGCAGGAACAAGCCTAACAGAGCGAGGCCCAAAATGGCGTGGCAGTAAATATTTTCCAATATTCATACACTGGAAATACTGAAATCAAGCCCTGCTTGGATATTTCTGGATATTCTAAAGTGGGTCTGGTTTAGCGGGAATCTGTTTTCCTGAGGGACTGAAAGAAATCATTTAAGAGAAGAGAGATTTCCATAGAGAAACTTGGTTTGGTAACAGATTACCTGGAACAAAGCAGCTTAATTGTTCAAACACAGACACTCCTGATTCAGACAGCTAGTTACAAATCGCATCTCTATTACTTCCATATTAGGTGACCATTGGCAAGTTCTTCAAATTATACACTTCTCGGGGCACCTGGGTGGCACAGCAGTTAAGCGTCTGACTTCAGCTCAGGGCGTGATCCCGGTGTTATGGGATCGAGCCCCACATCAGGCTCCTCTGCTATGAGCCTGCTTCTTCCTCTCCCACTCTCCCTGCTTGTGTTCCCTCTCTCGCTGGCTGTCTCTATCTCTGTCAAATAAATAAATAAAATCTTTAAAAAAAAAATTATACACTTCTCATCTGTAAAATGGGAATTTTTTTTTAAGGAAGGATCCTCTTCACATCAAAGTTTAAAGATATGTAGGGCTAGGGTCCATAAAACAGTCTCTCAGTGGTATCAGAAGAAGGAGCACGTGACAAAGTAGTGTCCCAAGCTCTGGTGGCAGTGGGTGGTGGGGTGGCATTCTGGCACTGTGCAGCTCCAAAATCCAGCCATACTGCCCCTGCCTGACTCACTGCAACGTCTCCTCCCCTGCCAACACTTTCTAGGTTTTAGCAGAGCTGCCCACCGTGGCAGGGCAGCACGTGGTGACTCTGGTCGTCACATTAGTGGAGGCTGTGCCTGAAGAGCAATTTGGTAACTATGGCACAGCTGACACAGCAGGCGGGACTTCCTGTTGAGCCTATAAAATACATCGTAGCTACTGCGGCAATAGTGGCGAGCAGGCCCACGTGGGGAGAGAGGTCACTAACGGAAACTTCGGTGAGAAAATCTTTTATGTTCCTGAAAATCTGAAATCCTGGATGCTACTGAAACATTGTACTCTACCAAAGTGTTTCTCTGAAACATAGTTTAAACTCATTTATCTTCTGTTTGAGAAAAATGGTACCTGCCATCTTTATAAGAAGGGCACAACTGAGTTGATAATTAGTTGGAAGTAAATGAAGCCCTGATGTTAGAAACAACTCGATCTCCACAATCAGTAAAGCAACATCAATCATCTCCCATGAAGGCATTGAAGAACAGATTGTTTTAAAATTGCATTCTTCACTCATAAACTGCCAGCTCCTCAGGTGTTGGGCCTAGCTCTCCTGAGCAGGACCCTTGGGGTCAGGCCACTTTGAAAACAAGAAAGACAGGTTCTGAGAGCCTTGCCTTCAGAGCCCTGATCTGTCCATCTGGCTTATGAGCCCGTGTAGGAACCTCAGTTCTGAGTTTGGAGGTCACACCCCTTGATGATATTCCCTCTGAACCCATCCTGATGTTAAAATCATCCTGGTTTAATTCTCCTCCCTTCCAGCCTATGCTTGGCCATTCTGTGATAGACATCTACTCTGGTCTCCTTCCTACTACTAATTGGCCAGCAGTTTCTTGGGCCCAGTAATAGAAATCCTGCTTGGAAAGCCCTCAGCTCCCCTCTTCTGAATTTTGTCTGCTAAAGCATCTAGCTCATTCTGGCATTAACCTTTTTGAGTGGTGACAGTCCCTGGAATGTGCCTGCAGGGACTGTAGAAGATCCTATTAGAATTTCTGATATTATCCTACACCACTTTTAGGATTCTAATATTCGGATAATCTAATTATTCTGATGTATACACACACATACACACATACATGTATAAATATATACATGCATGTAAAAAATATATATATTATTTACAGATATTATGTATTACATATATTTATACTATAATGTTGCATTATATTTATATTATATATAATAAATATAAATATATATGGTAACAATTCTAAAGAGATGGATCTTCAGGAGAAATACAAGGATATTTAGGGTGAATACAGTGAACGTGAAAGGCAATTTTACTGCTAGCAGCTCTCAGGTGCCAATCTGTGATACTACTCAGTCCACACGAATACACAGAGTGTGTAGAGGTTAGTGATTACAATGATTCTATTTACTGGAGTGGTCTGAGCTAATTGTGTATTTAAAGTATGTGTCATTGAACGGCCTCAGGCTCTGGTAAATGCATAAACACGAAGAGGCAATTATGTGTAAGATAGTCATTAGTATTTTATGAGCTAGTAAACAGACCACATTAGGCTTCATTTCATGACCAGCTTTCAATTTCAATGTGGTGATTATAACACACACACACACACACACACACACACACACACGTGCACACACACACATCTATCCTTTACAATATGGAATGTATTGCTATATTTCTGTCCACTTAAAACTATTTTTTGTTTTTTTTTTAAGATTTTTATTTATTTATTTGAGAGAGAGTGAGATAGAGCACAAGCAGGGGTGATGCAGAAGGAAAAGCAGACTTCCCACTGAGCAGGGAGCCTGATGAGGGGCTCGATCTCAGGTCCCCAGGATCATGACCTGAGCCAAAGGCAGACCTTAACCAACTGAGCCACCCAGGCATTCCTAAAATGGTTTAAATTTAATGGTGAAGCTTGCTTTGATTAAAATATGTAAATTATTTTTTAAAACTTCAGCTG
Organism: Ailuropoda melanoleuca; assembly: GCF_002007445.2. Classification (NCBI taxonomy): domain Eukaryota; kingdom Metazoa; phylum Chordata; class Mammalia; order Carnivora; family Ursidae; genus Ailuropoda; species Ailuropoda melanoleuca. The sequence continues at coordinate 31,810,098 of NC_048236.1, forward strand.
ATATTATTAATTCCTTTTGCAATGCCACTAAAGCTTAATTTATTTGGTCATCATTCTAAAACATTAAATCCCTAAACCTAAGTGACCATTTTTGCTCCATTAATTAAGTTCTTTATTAATAGGAAACTGCTCTGGGCTTAAGTTAGTGAAATAAGTCACTTGGAGAAAACATCCCCAAAAGTTAAAGACTAATGAAAGGCCAACATAATCATATCTGGGGTTCATTATAAGTGTAATGCTTGTAGTTAATGATCTGAACTTTCATTTGGAATTAAACATTGGATTGCTGACATGTCTTATTCATCTAAGCCTTGAAAATGACTTTCCTCTTGAAAAAGCACAGACAAGTTACTATTTCCATGTTTGTCTTTGCTCATTTTGCCACAGTAAAGTAAAAGTTAACAGTACTCCTTATTGGGGGACTCTAAAATCTAGCAACTTAAACTGTATTCAATGCCAACAGTGCTTTTAGCATCCAGTGAAATCAAATGGGGCTACAATTGTCAATGTGCAAAACATCCTATTTGATAATCTCAGGAAAATACATTTAGACCGTTCTAATTTAAAGACATTTTATAGATGTACCAGTTCTGATAAAGCAAATGAGAAATGAAAAGGTACCCATACATAAAACTTAAAAATATGCTATAAAGACAATTAAAATGTAGTCACTTATTTAGAAAATATGTTACAAGTGCCTACTACCTGTGTTGTGGTATATTAAGTAATAAAAGTAATCATAAGCTAGTTGGAGAGATAGGAAATAACTAAGAAATGATTCTGAGCTGGGGCGCCTGGGTGGCACAGTGGTTAAGCGTCTGCCTTCGGCTCAGGGCGTGATCCCGGCGTTCTGGGATCGAGCCCCATCAGGCTCCTCCACTAGGAGCCTGCTTCTTCCTCTCCCACTCCCCCTGCTTGTGTTCCCTCTCTCGCTGGCTGTCTCTATCTCTGTCAAATAAATAAATAAAATCTTTAAAAAAAAAAAAGAAAAGAAAAGAAATGATTCTGAGCTACTCTCAAAAAATCATACTTGTTTATGATTAAAAGTGTTTTCCTTTGGCCATGATCAATAGGATACTGAGTCTATCATATATGTTAATGACACCATGGTTTTCTTTTTAATCAGAAAGACTCCTAAGATATAAATATATAACTACTAACAGAAGGAAGACTGAATAAGACTCAGACATGATAAAGGAAGGAAGAAATGGACACACAAGCAGCATATTTTCTCGTGCTTGTTCTTGCTTCCTACATACAAATATTTTCAAGTTACATCTCTATATGTGTATGAGTTTAACAGAACTGTTCTTGTTTATAAATACCTAGAAATTGTTTATTTCTAAATATCATGGAAAAATGAACTTTCAATAATTTACCCTGTGAAATTTGCTTCTGCATTTTTTAAATGTTGATGAGATTACTTTTTAAATCACTCCATATGCCCCATATAAAGTCACATGTTTGAAATTTTAGTACTTAGAAAATGCTTCTTCAAAACTATGAAGCTCAATTTTGCTGGCAATCTCTTTCACTGTTTCTCTTTCTGCCTTAAATTCAAGGAAGTTGAGTCAATGTGAAACTGAGTCACAGAAACTCTCACCTAGGCTTAGCATATTTTCTTCTTTCCCCATTCTACTTGGTCCCCTCCATTTCTTTTTTACTGATCTGAAGTATGCTTGCCATTGACTATGTCCTGTCAAAATCTTTTTTCAAAGTAAAATAATACATATAAAGTAAAGAAGAACAGATTTTTAAATGGATAATAAACTAGAGCTCAGCAAGAGTATACAGCGATCACATTCAAATTTAATTTAATGGTAGAAAGAAGGGAAGAGGACAAGAAAGAAAAAGTGAATGAACCACAAGAGACTGGACTCTGGGAAACAAACTGAGGGCTTCAGAGGGGAGGGGGGTGGGGGATTGGGATAGGCTGGTGATGGGTATTAAGGAGGGCACATATTGCATGGTGCCACTGGGTGTTATATGCAAACAATGAATCATGGAACACTACATCTAAAACTAAGGATGTACTGTATGATGACTAACATAACATAATAAAAAATTATTATTTAAAAAAAAAAAGAAAAAGTGAAATAGCCAAGCTATTTTCCAAGAGACTGAAAAAACCATGAAAACTATAATTTAGAGTGGTTGATGAAATGCCCTTTTAGGTCTTACTTTGAAAGGGGGTGGCAGGGCGGGGGGGGGGGGGGTGTGGTTTTTGTGGTTGAAATGTCACTTACCATGAGGACATTTTTTTAAACATCGTATAAGGCATGGGATATGAAAATGTTTGATTTTATATCATGCCTTCTCATGTATTATTTAAAATCAAAATCATATTGTAAGATGATGAAATCTCCAAGTTATCTTGTTAGAAATTCAGAGGGTAAAGCATTTCACAAAGCAAATTCTAACAGCAGAAATTATCATCAAAAAGAACCAAGTGTCAAATAAATTTCTCTTTCTCAAAGACAGAGCAATGAGGCTTATATGGCCAAGCCAAACCATTCCCCTGCTCTAAGCCTCCATGACTCTCCATCATGTATATAAAAACAAAAAACAAAAAACAAAAAAAGACAAACTAAATTCCTTTGCTTGATATTTAACAAGGTCTGTAATCTGACCTAGTTTGCATTCTAGTCTTTTCTGCTTTCCCACCACCCCTTTCAACCCTTTCCATGGACTCTTATGCTCTAGAAACACCACAGGACACTCATTTCTCTGACCACACTGCAGGCAGCTTTATCTGGATGCTTTCTCTAATGCCTTTTGTTCTTCAGGGAATGCTCTTCCATACTCCCTCCACCTTAGGTTAACTGTGGCCACTCTTTAGATCATAGGGCACCTGAAGGCCCTGGGAATCTTCACAAGGGGCTCAGCCTTCCTCCCATTGCAGGAGAGAAAGATAAAGTTAGAGACGCCAAGGTAGTTGCTTTTCTTTTTCTTTGTAATAAATATGGACACTCCTGATAGTCTCTGCCTTTTTAATCTTTGGATACTGATGCAAAAAAAGAGGAACCAGAAGTGATTTTCTCTGGTGGCAGAGGTAGCTGCAGCAAGAAAAAGTTCCCACTGGGCATGAGCAGGAGCTCATTCTCAAAGCATGATTGGGGGTCTTCCATTGGGCTGTATTGCCTTGTGGCATGGTTCTCTAGCTTCCTGGAGATCACTGAGAGCCTCAGTATCCTTCTAGCAAGTTCCTCATTTGCTCAAATTCATGGAGTAAGTTTCTGAAACTAGAGATCCTGGTTTATAGAAGTCCATCAAAATCCTTTCCAAAATTATTTAGGGCCCAGGTCAAATTTCACCATTTCTGTGAAATCTTTGTTTTATACTTCTAAGTGGAAAGAATGTCTCTATTCTATAAAAATCCTGTAACATTTAATGTGTATATTTCTTATAACACTCATTACCTTCTGCCCATATATATTTCTTTAGAGGCTTTATCTTTAGAACTATAGTATAGACCTCTTGAAAGCAGAGACTATGCCACATTCATTGTACAACCCTGACTCACAAAAGCTGACATAGTAACTTTAGGACGGCAAAGCTTGTGACTGATTGAAGTGATTGAAAGAATAACTCAATACAAGATAAAAGTATTTATGAAAGAGTTTTTACTGGACTTACTAAGAGAAGGTAATCTACTTAAGTCATATGTATCACACACAGTAAACACCAAATAATACCAATTTATTAAGATGTTTCATATATATCACACATCTGTATATGTATATATATTAACAAGAGTTGACTTCCATACTTGACCTACACAGAAACTGGCACAAAGAGAATCTGCCCTCATCCCATGTGAAGAAAACATACCTTAGGTTCTCCAGTTGAGAACAAGGGAGGAATGACTGTTCTCTTGAGAAACTGCAGACGTGTGGATCAGCATACTTCTGGTGACCCTAGAGAGACGAGGGAGTGAAGAAAATGTGATTGTGGTGTTTGTTACAATGCCAAGAGGCATTATGGCGTAGGGGGTAAAAGCATGAATTTTGGCGCCAGGCTATCATGATTTGAATTCTAGCCCTACCACTTTAGAGATATGCAGTCTTGGGTAAGTTATTTAACAACTCTATGCCTCAGTTTCCTCCCCTGAAAAATAGGCACAATAATGGCATCTACTTCATAGGAATTTTATAACAATGAATATTTTAGTGTATGTAAAATACACAGAGTCAGCATAAGCAGTACCGAAGAGAGTAAGTGTTTGGTAACTCTTAGCCAGCATTACTATGTCTAATGCTTTACCTAATCTGGCTTCTGTTCCTTCATCTTTGCTACTTGTGACCCCAACCCCTGCCTCTCAGTGCATCCCTCCATCCTGTATTTCTGTTCTTGGGAAAGCTGCCATACCTTCGGGAGTTTATAGTCTCACCATATAGCACTGGTTCCATAGATGTTGGTGAGCTAACCTGGGAACTTAATGGCTATTATTTTCATGAAAAATGAACTCATGTTCCAAAGTATTGCTATAAAACTACTTTTTACATGTAACTATTTCATTAGGATTAAGTGATGTGTCATGGGGTAAAGGAGAGGGGCGTCTAACTACAGACTCCAAGGATGGTGTGGTTGAGAAATTAATGTGTTTCTCTCTAAAAATGAACAAGAATTTAAGCAAAAGGGAAACAAGTTCTTAAAAAACAATATTCAAAATGCTCTAAAATGTTTTCACAAACCCCATTCCTTCCATTAAATAACTTTTTAAGTAATTTGAATTTCAAAAGAAATTATTGTGGAAGTTGTTTGTAAGAAGTAAGTTAGGCTGATTTTACTCCAGGTACAAGCCATTTAAGAGCATTATTTCAAAAAAGAAAATAATTCTGTTTTCTTTTCCTTTTTTTCTTTTTTCCAAAAGACAAAGTGAAAAAAGCTGTCAATTCTACCACACTATGGATAAAAAAAATCTGTTACACAAAATTAAAGTCATTACTGCCTTTTTGGCAGATTTATGGATATAAAATTTATTTTCATTTTATGCAAAATAATTCTGTAACACTCCGAATGCCAGTTACTATAATGGTAGGACATCCAGTGAGGAGTAATTATAAAAGAGCAAATAGGAATTTTATCATCTGGGACTTCATGTGCTCCTCCTTATTTTCCATCAAGCCTTGGTTAAAGATATTCAATGACTTCCAAACAAGTTTGTCCCATTTCTAATTTTAAATCTTGGTGTTCTGACAATGTTGCAATCTGGTTGCACTTATTGGATTATCTAAGATGTGATGGATATATTATTCAGCACAAACACAAAAAAATCATATTTTCTTGGTACCACAAACACTGTTTTAATACAACCATAATAAGGGATTTGCATTTATTTCAGTTAAAAAAAATTTAAGTTGGACCTCAAATAATTGCAGTTTAAGTTGTTATTTTCCGAGCTATTTTAAAGTAAGTCAGTGTATTGAAATGAAAAATCAAATGTCTTTTGGCAAAGAATACGCAAGCAGATTCATTCTGCTATTAATTTTCATTAACACGTTCATTACGGCATTCTTATTTCTATGAATTTTATGTAATTTTCCCTCATTTTCAACAGGAAATAGCAATCAAAAATAAATAAATAAGTAAGGTTTCTTTCTGTGTAAATACCCATAACTGAGATAATATAGTTTTGGAATTTTTACCATAGAATTCATGACTACTATTAAAGTTATTGTCACCTTGAAAGTATCCAGCATTAACTTTGAATCAGAAACATTTGTTTCATGTAGATTTGTATATTGTGAAATGAAAAATATACCCTCTAAACCATAGGTTAAATCTTTAGCAAACAATGTAATACAATGAAAATGTAATTTTAATTAAGAATTATTCAATGTAACTATTTACCAAAAACGTCAGAGCATCAGAGGAAGGTGAGACACATTTATCAAGTGTCTAGTAATTTTAGAAATTTTACATATGCCAGTTAATTAAATCTTCATCAAAGTCCTGAGAAAAGAGAGAAAGAAGGGAAAAAGCTAAGACTATTAATAGGATAAGAACTATTCGGTCTCACCGGGTGGCTGGCAGAGTTAGGAGAGCACATGAGACTGCCTTAATGTGGATCCAAAACTCTTACTCTTTCATTGCATTTTTAAGCTTTGTTTACAGCAGGCTGATGTGTTCCCACGTGTGAATTGCCCTTGATCTAGCTCAGAGCAGTATAAGAAAGACTTATCAAGATGAGACTAGTAATACCAACCACATTAAAGATACCTAGGGGGAGAATTCCATAAATTCTAACATAAAAGCAGATACTTTATTGGAGAAAACACTTTGTTTTTGGCTTCTATTGTTAGTCTTTAATAAATCAGTTATAAGGCTAAAAGTCAATAGCCTTATCTACCCACAGATTCTTTTCCTGTTCACCCTATTCCTTATCTCATTATATGCAGTGCCCTTCATTCTTCCTATCTGAATTCCAATATGAGGGAAAATAAGTTCAAGATGATAAAGAACCAAGATAAGGAAAAATTCACTATTGAAAAATATAGTAGTGACGGAAATTTAATTGTAATTTTCCTATGTAGTTTGGAATTGAGAGCTAGGCATCAGTGCTGCAAGATTTGACGTAAACTAGCTGGTACCACCTCTATGCCTCTGTAGGTTTCCACCCAAAGATGAGTCGTGGCTGATCTGACAGATCAATGTTGTCTATAGCTCTTCTTGGTTGATGATGATTAGGAAGATGGTATTTGGCTTTAACTCTATTGTCACAGCATCAACATTTGAGATGAAGCTATCACAAAGTAACCATTTAAGATAAGTCATTTAACAAAGAGGTGAGTAAGGAAGAGCGTATCCAAGCACCCCTATTCATTTCACACGAGAAATAAATGACAACAAAATCATGATAATATTTATACAAACTATCATTTTAGGTTTGGAGATTTGGGGATTACCATCTTGGGTATTTGGATTACTTGGATTGGGGAAGAAGGGGAGAAAGGAAGACAAAAAACAGGTTTAGTGCTTTCTTATGGCTTTCACAAGCAAGTGGAAAAGAGGCAGAGAGAGCGCGAGATCAGTGCCTCCTTGTCACACTCCAAGGAGGAAGCACACACCGGTGTGGTTGAGTCTGACCTCTGCTGACTTCTATCATTGTAGGCTGAATTCACACAACTGGAAAAAGTTTTGGTTTTGATTCCAAGAAATCTGTTAGCTGCGGTTAATCCAAGTGCTTTCAACAAGCACAGTGCATTCTTCTTGTTCACAAAATTACCCCAGAAGTGCTGGGGGTTTTCACAAATCTATCAAAGGAAGTTTTGAATGCCAGTTTTCACCATAAGGTTCATTCAGACAGTATTTTTAAGCAAAAGATACTTTAGAATCAATAATATTATAGTGAAACAACATGAACAAAGGAGATAATAAACTTAAATTTAAAATTAAAAGCTATTGGATGTGCGTGTCAGTTTTCATACCAAACAATTATCTTCAAGAAGCGGTAAGTTTTCTTTTTAATAAAATGAATCAAGATTAAGCATACTTTCTTTGCTTTAACTAAGAATCACACATTTTACTAATATCATATCAAATACATATAAAAGACTGATGTCATTTAAAATTTTTATTCTTCTTAGAAGTCTTCAAAACAATATATGACTTCCTCTGTTATATCATGTTTATGTACTTTGAAAATAAAAAGTTTTATTTTAAAATTATCGACAGCAGGCTTAATTTTTATTCTAGATAAATTTTTAGAATAAATTATTAATGGTTTACTACCTTTGAAAAATTACAATGATTGGTAAGAGTATGGTTCACAGAGGTTGATAGGTCAAAAGAATGCTATGAAATATAGGGTTAGTTTTGGTCACAACGCTGTGTTTATTATATGTCAGGTATTTTCCTTGGTACTTTAGATATATTTACTCATTCAATCCTCGAAATAACTCTATGTACACTTTGTTGTTTCTCCTTCATCATCATCTTCTTCTCCTTCATCATCATCATCTTCTCCACTTTAGGGATGAGGAAAGTTAATCCAGAGAAGGTAAGTAACAAAGGCAAACCCAAATAGCTGGTAAGAGCCAGAGCCCAGGTTCAAACCCTGGAGCCCTGGGGCCTGAGCTTGGTACCCTTAACCTCCACGCTGTCTATACCACCTTTCACTCAGTTGCTTGATTTTGAAACCATTTGAAGAAGTTCCTCGCAAGGTAATAACTTAGATTTGAATGATCATACTCAAGTATGTTAATCAGTGACCAGAGAAGGATCTTTCATAATATGTCATGAAACACCTATGGACAGGTAGAATTCCATAGTTTACCCTCATTTTGTCATGTCTGACTTTCTATCCATGAGTTTTGTGAAAAGAAAGCACTATTTATCAAACTTGCAGAGCTCCAAGCATATGTGTGATAGCTAACATACAAGAGAATGTTAAATTAAAATTCAAAATGGCCTTGACGGAATCAAAATTTTGACTTTTTAACAAGATCAACACTCAATTTCTGCTTGGAGATTAAAAACAACAATAACAACAAAAATAAGGAACACACAAAACAGAACGAAAAAGACAGTCTTGGCAGCAGTTGACTTGAAAAAGATCAGAGTGCTTTAGTTGACCGCAGATTGCAGCAACCAAACCAAAGATGATGTCACCTAACAACAGCTACCACCACCAAACCCTTTCTCCAACATGCCAATTACATGTTTTTATGTTGCATTAACAGAAAAAACATTGTTCAAATCAGTTGAGATTTTTCTCCATTGATGTATTCAGCACTAGTCAGACAATATCTAGAATACTGAATAAGTTCTAGATATGGTATAGGACAAAGTAGAGAGAATTTAGAATAATTTAGGTGGGGATGTTTAGAATCTTGTCTGAGTATCATGTCATAAAGGAGTGGTTGGAAAACTCGAGAAGGGAAGATCTAATTGAGAACAGAATAGGATTTTTAAATAGGAGGTAGATCATGTGCAGGAGAGAAATAGACTTATTTTCTCTCATGTTTCGAAAGGAAAATATAAGATCAATGGGTAGGAGACGCAAGAAGACAGATAACATTTAAGTTCAATAATGTAAATGCTTGTCTTGTGAGGAAATGAGCTCTCCATCCTGGGAGGTAAGCAACCAGAGGATGAATAAATGTCAGCCTATTTTTGTGGAGCTCTCTGATTTGAGAAAGAGTTTAAATTAAATGACCACTGAGGTCCCTTCCAATGGTAAGATACTATTAACTAACCTCTTTCCACATTACATCTCTATTTTATTCTGTGCCTGAATTTTTACTAAATGCTACTTCAACTTAATTAAGGAAATGAAATATTTTTGTGAATTAAGTAACTTTAATCAATAGTAACATCAAGTGTTAATATATTTTAGAGAAAAATTAAGTGAAATAATCAGTGTTCAAATAAACTTTTGTCTAAAAGTAAAATCCCATGGTAATCTCCAGATTTATTTTCTAAATCACAACACAGTGGAAACTTGATTTTAAGATACACATTTAATGAATTGGTATAAAGAAAAGATAAATTAATGGGATGTTAGTGTGCCTTTGTACCTCCGAAGGTTTGTTACCGACCAGAAAATTTATGTAATTAAAACAATTGTCTACTTTATGCTCATCTAATTTTGTGTTTGACCAGGACTAAACATGCTTTACAACACATCTTTGAAAAGAGATACTATAAGAATCCTCATCTCTCAGCGCAGTAGGATAATTATAGCTTCAAACAAAAGAGTCAAACTGTAGCCATGTTGCTGTTTTAAAAGTGTACTTTTGAACAGTCATTGGCATCTCATCTTTTTGAAATTCTTGCTTAATTTTATAAATGAAAGATTTTGCTGAATTGGAACCTCCCACTTGATCTTTGCTAAAGGGACTAATGGCTATGGAAACAAATGCCAGCTAAGCTTATTATTTTAAATGCAAATGTTTGGCTGAATCTACATCTCAGACCTGACAGGCAACACCTGACTTTTTTAACAATTGCTCAGGACTGCAAAAAATCACAGAGTTTTCTCCAAATGCAAAAGGTGACTGCTTCATAATGCATTTATGATTTAGCTTGGTTTCTGCAGTTTGATTCTCCTATAGTTTAAATGAGATGGGAAAAAGTAGTGCTTATTTTTTTTCCCTGAAACCAACAGATAGCATTATGTAGCTTAAAAATTCCAAATCTGATTTTAAGAATGTCCTAACAATCTAAAAAATACAACTACCATAAAGAATGTCACATGGGGACCTTTCCACATATATTCAAACCCAAGGAAGAGTATATGTCTTCTCTGGCTCTGAGAAGCATTTAGAGTATTCAAGTTTTATCTTATTTATTAAATCCATAAATTGCTGAATGGTTTGGGGATGTACGTAGAATTATTTCCACAATGAAGAAAATACAGCCCAGGAATTTTAATACTTATCAAGTCACTAAAATATTTTTGTTTTGTTTTTAGTATATCTCTAAACTGTGAGGCCAACTTTAACTCAGGATGATATGCTATGAATGTCAAATTACAAAGGTCATCATGATATGGGAAACAAAGGCAGAAGAAAAATTATGAAATGTCCTTACTACCTACAGCCCACTGACAAGTCCTTGAAACAGGCAGAATGACATTTCTCTAGGGACTCAACTGCCTCAATGTTATTAATACTTTGCTAAGGGCAAAAGGCAGTCCTAGCCTGACACCCCCCCCCCAACCAGGATCCTGTAAGTCTACTTTAACATATAAAAATTTCCTTGGAAACCTCCTTTATCTCTAACCCCCTCCCCAAGATACATGTTGGCAATCATCCCCCAAGCATATGGTCCACGATATACATCTGAAGGGTCTCATGACTAAAGTTTTATTAGACGGTAATAAATGACCTTTTCCCCAGAACAGCTAGCCCCCTCAAGGTCTTGGAAACCTTGCTTCTAAAATTCCTTAGAGACTTATGGTCTCCCTAACCCCCTCCCAACTTAAGGGTATATAATGGGCCACTCCTTATGACCCCAGTGCAGCTCTTTCTGCCCACGGGTCTGTCCCTGTGGTTTAATAAAATTACCTTTTTGCGCCAGAGATGTCTCAAAAATTCTTTCTTTGCTGTAGGCTTCGAACCCTCACATCTTTCCTGTATCAATCACAGTACAGGATTGGAAAATTCCTTCACTAGTTCTCCTCCTCCTTCCTCCTCCCCACCCCCTGCTCTCCTCCTCCCTTTCCTGTTTGTCCTCCTCCTTCCCCTCCTCCTTTTCCTCCTGTTCTACTTCCTCTAGTTCTTTCTCTTTCCCCTTATTTTTCTAGTCCTTCCTCCATCCCTTTATTCCTCCTCTCTTCCTCCTCCCTTTTTAGTTAAAAAAATGTCTGCTGTAAAAAGTTTGAATACCAAAATATTTTCTTTTTATAGATGTTTTTTCTCACTACACTCATAAAATATTCTTATGAAGATATAATGTTAAAGACAGATTCAGATCAAAATTTGTATCTTACTTATTTATGATCCTAGATCACTGCAGTAATGTATTTTTGAGTTTATCATTTGAATCTTTTAAATATGAAAAACAATATATAACATATAAATTTAAAAACAATTTTAAAGTATTAATTTTAAATGATTTCTAATTTCAACTTCCTTATTTTAAAGCTTAATCTGGTGTTGAGCACTGTAACCACATTTTTTTCTATCATGAAAAATATTCTGTTGCAAATCCTTGTCCTACAGCTCACTCTTTGCTGTTTTCATGCATGTGTGTGTATGTGTGTGTGTACCTTTGTGCATATATTGAACACTTAGTGATTAAAATTTCAGTCCGACAGTTGGAGTTCTAAGCTTATTTGACTATATTTTGATAACCTTTTAGGTCTCCAATGCATTAACTTACAGACGTGAGTTGGCAAAATGGATGAACCTTAATTAATTATCACATGGCATTATTCACTATACTGTGACAAAATGAAGTAAAAAATTGAGGAACAAAGCAAGAAGGGAGAATTGAGCCCTCTCCAGTTGAAATACTTCACTCAGGACTTATCCAAGTGGAATCTTTCTCAGTGTTCCTTTGGGGTGGTTCCATGGCAGGAAAAGGGGGGAAAAAGCAAAATTCTGTCACTGCAGAGTTAATGTATGAGGACAGGGTATCCTGCCAAAAGGTCACAACACAAATGCCGGCTTGATTCTCATTTTAATGGCCTAGCCAGTTATTCTTTAAGAACATTCCAGTGACTTCTAGAGAAGAATGGGGAGAAGAAACCCAGACACACACAGGAAGAGTTTGTTTTTCTGGTTTTTTTTTTTTTTTTTTTTAAACTAATGATCTGATGCTAAAATTTTCTCAGCCAGGAAAATTTTCAGGCTTTCTTATAAGTCCCCAGGTTTTCCTTCCAGTTTTCGGTAAATCGTACAAAAAGCTGCAGAAGCAGCTTGAGACTCCCCTACTGCTGAAGGGAATAATGGGGCGCTGGCCATCAGTGTGTCTGCTTTCAACAGCCAGGACAAGGTGCACCCTTTCTGCAGCCAGCCATCCTAACAGGCCTCAGCCTTTCGTCGGCAGACTAACTGACAGGTGGAAATCTATAGAGTTAAACAATCTCAAAGGTCTGTGTAGAGAGTAAGGGGAGTTAAAAAAAAAAAAAAAAAAAAAAAGAATTTAAAACCTGACACCTATGGGTTTCCAAATAAGGGTTTGACCTTTCCAAATAAAAATATTACCCTGGCCTTCTCTCCAGCCAGCGAATGCCTCGGCAAGAAAGCATGAAATGTGTCTTTCGCATTCACATATCGTTTTTATTGACAGCTACATATCTAGACAACAGACCGTGCATAAGTATATCCAGTAATTGAGAAGAAAGTATTGTGGGGCTTCCAATTAAGGAAAAAAAAAATTATATCCCTCATCTGGCCTCTAGGCCAATAATCTTCCACCTTGATTTTGCAACACTAAGCACTGCAGTTTTCTCAAAAGGCATTATGAAATTCTTCTAAGCTATCCGAAACAAAATTATGTTTCGTTTTCTTAATTTTAAAAACTAAACAAAATATGGCATCTAGAACCTTTGGAAACTGTGGCTGTGGAAAGGGAGTGGTAGAACATCAGAGGAATTGTGTGTGACAGCTGGACCTACGTCTGGCCTCCTGTGCCCCAGAAGGAGCATCGGACATGGGGGCCCTATGGTTCTTCAGATTACTACTATCTGAAAAACGGGAGAAAAACAAGTCCTAAGCACCCAAAGAAAATCACTTTAATGATGCAAGCCTTCTTTTTTAAAGTGTAAAAACAACATTTAACATAAACACAAAATAAAATAGTGATGTTTGCTTGTAATTACAGGTCACTTCTGGTTTTCCTAAAAGACATAAAACACACAGGACTAGACTGTGGGTGCATAAGGGAAATTGTGTGGAGCTCTTTGCGGGTGGTATCACAACTAAGTTTGAGTTAAATAACAGTCTTCTACAGTTAGTCGTCTTCTTTTTTTAAAAGGTAAATATACTTAGAGGAACAGCCCTGCATGATGGCAGAAAAAGTGGCTGCTTATGTGGTAAGATTTGAAAGACCTCTACCGACTTATCCAAAAATATTTCTGCCACCAGCCTGCGGTGTTCCCAGAAAACTTCTCACCATTCCTTTGGGACATTATCTCCAAAATGTCCCTTAAAATGCAAGCGGATTACCTCACAGCCCAGGCCTATTATACCCCATTATCATATTAGTGAGAATTTTTGTGCTCTGCAAGACAGTTTAGATGACAGTGAGAAAACTGGGGTTCGGCAACAAAGAAAACTAGGAGGAGAAAGATACAGTTTGCAGGAGAGCCCCGGGGCAGGGACTACCCTGTTCAGGGGACGCGGAGAGAGCGAGGAGGGCCAGCGATCAGGGCCGGGAAAGACAGTAGGAGACGTCCTTGGCCCCACAGACTCCTATTTCCAGCTCTACGTTGCTAAACCACACAAGGATTTCCTCCTCTTAAAGCACTTTGTATTTTACCCGCCACATGAGAGGCAGCCTATACTTCCTCTGTCTGGATGGTTACCTGTCCTCCACCCACTTTTAATTCGCCAGGCTCTGTCCTCCAAATCTCAGGAATTCCCACCGCTCCTAGCCAAGGCCTTGTACCACATAAATGCAATACTGATACTTACTAAATAAACGAATAAAACCAGTACACTGGAGATGGTTGCACTGGGATTCTAGCAAATGTAGCATCAGATTTTCTCATTTCACACAATCCAGGCAAGCATTTGCCACAAGTGGGGATCCAGTTGCTTAGCTGCTAGTTATCAGGGCACCTTCTGTGCACTCACCGGATACCATTACTTTGTCCACTTATAGGCTTTATGATTGTTTTGTTTTACATCTGTCTCTCTGATTAAACTTTATATTATGAGATGAATAAGACCGAAACTTATTCATTGTTTTAGTATTTTTGTATCATTTTTAATATCTTTTCTCCCTTTCTCTGCATCTCACCAGATGTCCCCCACCCCCACCTCTGACCATACTTGACACATAGTATCAAAGAAGCCTGAAATGGAATACAAAGAGAGAAAGGGGAAGGAAGGGAGGAAAGGAATGAGGGAAGCAATAAGAAATATACTTCAACCATGTTGTTTTTTCTTCCAAGGGGAGCTGTGACTAAAACACATGCAACTGATGACAGCATTTCGGTTGCTTGGCCCTATCTGAGGAAGAGTTCGCATACTTGAGTCATTGTGCTGAGTTTGACAGATTGGGGGTGGGGAGCAGCAGCGGCCGAGGGACAGTTTCAGGGTCATAACAGCAGTTTTAAGACTCTTTCATCTCATTACATCTTTTCCAGAATGGAATTCTTTGTATGATTGTATCATGCCAACTAGCTCTCCTATGCTGTAGGTTGAACAGGCTAGGATGTGACTATCCCCTTCTCCTGGCGTGTTCTACAAAAGACTACTGAGAAATTGGAGCTACATTTTGCAAAGGTCTTAATTCATACTGCTCAGATAACGTCATACCACTTCAGATTCTGCTTTTAGCCTCAAAAGTTGAACAAGTCTGTCTAGTCTTTCGGAGATACTGTTGAGAAATTGTTTACTTTGTCAAGGTCCATGATGGCATGGGTCACTAACCATGCATGCAGCTACTGAACAAAACTGCCCAGACAGCAGCTTTCCTAAACAGGCCTCTGGAACAGCCCCATTGTCCTTTGGTCTTTAATGGCAGCTCTGTTTCGCTTGCTTTTTAATGCATGGCCTGGAAGCCCATGTTTTTACTATGGAGGACATCGAGTTTCTGTACACAGGGCCACTTTTATCAAAATTGTTTTTGCTTAGCCTACAAAAGCACACAAAGATCTAGGTATTATGGTAAAGTCTTTGTGGTGTTCATTTTTCTATTCTTTAGTATGTGGATCTAAACATGCTCAGCATTCATAAATGTTGAATGAGTATACTTGTAACTCTAAGTAAACCAAAGCCTATAGACTTTTTTCCCCCAGCAGTGTCACAGTAGAAATTTACAAGCATGGACTTTCCGGTGACATTTGGAAAAGACTCACAAAGAGGGGATGATAGTTCACATATTAGTACTGGTTGTTTCTCAGTACAAGAAGTGTAAGAGGAGATTCAGAGTCCAGAACAATTTTAGAATCATGAGGTGAACTCACGGTTTTTAATTTTGGTGAAGAGTGTGCTACAGTTTTGGGGGGCTCATGGGAGCCCTTTGGAGCCATTAAATCATTGAGAGCTATCACATGGGGGTGGGAATAAATACAGGACATTTTTACCACAATCCTTGGCTCTAGATGGTTTCGGAGCAGTGCAATGTTCTCATTTACAAAACCTGTGCTGTGTAGTCCCTATGTCCCAAGAAAACTAAGAAAAATGAAATTATAATTGCAAAACAAACAAACAAAAATTAAGTTCCTCAGAAAAAGAATTTAACTGTGGTACACTTTTTCAAATATGCCTCTGAAAATTTACAGGATTTATTCAAGTGCAGAAAGAAGGCTCTCCTCTTGGCAACTAGGATTCATGTGATGACTCAGCAGTTTTCAGTTCCAGTAAAGCCAACCTTTTATAGACTTCAGTAATGCTTGTGTTGATAATGTATAAGAAAGAAGAAAAATAAATACAGTATGATGTAACTATATGGTGTAACTATGAAAAGGCTTTCTATCATTCCCAAGAAGATGAAAACTCCGCAGTTGGATACGATAGAATTCCATGGTAGGAATTAGGCTTCTCAGAAACTCCAGTGACATTTCAGTTCTTAGTAAGGAATTGAATGAAGCTGTTTTCTTCTTTCCAACCTGTAAAACTATGGTCACTCCCTCTTTCTCAATTAGATGTCCAATAAATGAACTAAAGGTCTATTAAAAACATGATTAAAGAAGGCAATCTGATTTTGTGTTTAGCCACAAAGGACAATGGTTATGACAAGAGCAAAGTGCCCTGAAGTTTCATTTAGCCTCCATTGGACAAAAAAAGGTTTGTGAGATACACAGAAAAGCCACAAATCAGCAATCCTCCAGCCCTATAAAGGAAGATTCCATTAAAGGTTTCTGATGTATCACTAAGAGTAAGTCAAGATTCGTGGAGAGTTCTCACAATATACTTGGAAAAAAAACAGATCATTGATTTTGTATAAGACCTTGGAATATGTATTGTTGCTTCTGAAGATATTTACAAGAAAGCAGTCTTATTTTCTCTTATGGAAGTCATTCATTCTCAACCTACAGAAACTGATTTTTTTTTAAAGATTTTATTTATTTATTTGACAGAGATAGAGACAGCCAGCGAGAGAGGGAACACAAGCAGGGGGAGTGGGAGAGGAAGAAGCAGGCTCTTAGCGGAGGAGCCTGATGTGGGGCTCGATCCCAGAACGCTGGGATCACGCCCTGAGCCGAAGGCAGACACTTAACCACTGTGCCACCCAGGCACCCCTACAGAAACTGATTTTACAGCATGTGATTCAATAGCTCAAGATAATTTCATAACATGAACACACTACTCCAGAGAGATACACGAGAGGAAAAAAGGAAAGAAGCATTACACAAGCAAGATACTATCTAAATAGACTTTTGTAAACAAAATTATTAGTACTTGCCGGTATAAAAGTATGACAAGAAAACCTGAGAGGAAAAAATGAAAATATTCAATCTTTTGAAAAAGTGCAGTCAGGTGATAAGATTAGGGGAAAAAAAATCTTCTATATCAGCAATAGCTAGGTAAATATGTAATAGAAGTTTATCATTTATGCAGAAGCAACAAAAATATAAAACACTTAAGATTGGGACACCTGGGTGGCACAGTTGGTTGAGCGACCAACTCTTGATTTCAGCTCCGCTTGTGATCTCAGGGTTCTGAGGTCAAGCCACATGTCTGGCTCCCCACTCAGCACAGAGTCTGCTTGAGATTTTCTCTCCCTCTCCCTCTGCCCTTCCTGCTTGTGCCCTCTCTTTCTCTCTCTCTGAAATAAATAAATAAATCTTAAAAAGAAAAAAAAAAAACTTAAAATTACTATTGACCCAGGGTGCCCGGGTGGGGCAAATGATTAAGCTTCTGACTCTTGGTTTCAGCTCAGGTCTTGATCTCAGGGTGGAGAGATTGAGCCCACGTTGAGCTCCCCGTTCAGTTCACAGTCTGCTTGGGATTCTCTCTCCTTCTCCCTCTGCCCCCCACCCTTTAAAAAGAAAAAAAAAAAAGATTACTCTTGACCCAAACTAAAATACATAAAGAAAAGTATCACCTTTTGCTGATAAGCTCATGAAGATATTTTTATATTTATTGACAGGAAGACTGGTCAATATAAACTTGTCAATTCTTTGCAAGGTAATTTATTGGCTTTATGAAATTTCAATTCAAATTCAGGAAGGGGAGAGCAGATATTAAACAACTAAGAATTTTTTGAAAAAGAAAAGTTATTACCGTGCCCTGTTCTTGCCAGATATCAAAGTATAGTATAGCCCATGATAATCAAAACAATACATTTTTGGCAGAAGAACTAATGGCCAGATAAAATGAACAGAATAAATACAGCAGGAAATCACCTATCATACATACTACTTTAATATATAGTAAAGGTGAAATCATAAATTGGTGGGGAAAAAAAGAATTATTTATTAAGTGGTGCTGGAAAAGTGATTTTTATATGGGAGGAAAATAGAGCCTTACTTTATAATTTATATTTTAAAATTTGTATGGACTGAAATGTATAATACACAGCTATTAAAATTATCAGACTGTGGTTTAGACTAACATTTTTTAAACAAAAAAATGAAAAGAATAATAAAGAATAAATTACCAAAAACATTCTGGATACCAAGAAACATGAATAAATAAAAGTAAAGGAAAAAAAATTCAGGAAAATTTCCAATAAATATAACAAAAACATAACCAATAGGAAGAACATATATAACTTCAAATCAGGATGGGGACTAAATAGCCTGAGAAATTGATCTGAAATTACCTTAGGTTTGTCTAAGACATATCACAGACTAGCTGTGAAGGTTCCTATCCCATCCAAGAAGTATACATAAAACAAACCCTGACTATTTGACCAAAGGAATTCATAGAGAAGGTTGATTCTATGCGTTGGTCAATGGTGAGTGAAGGTCTGAAATTTCAGAAGTACACAAATTTCCTCCAAATCTCTATGGCAGAGCAATTTATTGATATATTTTGCTGTGTACTTAATCCTATAGGAGACTCCAGAGAACAAAAATATAATTATCATCTTTCCATATCCTCCTGGAAAAATCAACCTTTATGTTCTAGAAATCTGCCTTCCTTTTTGGGTCAAAAGCCTAGGTCTATGGTGGCGAGAGAAATGGCTTCCCAAGAGATGAGGGCTCCCACGTGAGAAGGAAAGGGGGTTCATCTGTGTTTGACAAGAAGTGGAAAATGTGTCCTCTTCATATCAGCTCCTAGAAGTAAGAAGATTCCATTTTTTTTTTTCTAGTGTGAGTAGAGCAGCCAGAATAACACTGGCATGATGTTCTGCTGCCTGCTGAAACATCTTTTATCCCAACTGCTGACTTCATAAGACTCCTATCCGCGCAATTTAATTTTCCCAGAATCAGAGACCAGGATGCTATTAAATTTGCATTAAGGAAAATGTCTGAGAAAAAGAAATAAAGAGAAGGAGGTCTGCTAAAGCTGGGAGCCTTATCAGACTCCAGTGTAAGTCCGAAGAAAGGAAAGAAGAAATTTGGGTGGAATCACCCTGGTTGCGTAGCAGTTTAGGAAAAGTTCAGTAAAGTCTTCCGGGCTCCTTGAGCCAAAGTTGACTTTCCTTTCCCTGCTGCACCCAGTCAGGTCATTCGCACCACAGGAACCTGGCCTCTGAAAATGGGGTGAGGGAAGAATTTCAAAGCTCAACAGCTGGGGCCCATGTCAATCGCCTCCTTGTGTTGTCAGGTTTGCAGGCCCATTCTCATGCTCCTACCCCTTCAAAGCCAACACATAATTAACCTTCCTCAAGCTTCCACAGCGCCCATAGATAGAGCCAATTCTTCCTTTGAAGCATACACATACGTCCGGTGGTACATTTCTTCTCCCAGGTAGAAATATTTGCTTAGGAGTCTCTTTTTCTCCTATCAGGCTGTGAGATATTTGAGGAGAAGTTCTCTGTGTTTTCATGATCGTAGCCTGAGGCACGCACAGTGACTGGCACAGAGCGGAGACTGAATGTCACTGATTTGGTGAAATGATCTCTTATATTGTCTTGTTACCAATTGAATGTACACATTCTTTATGTTGACAGGAGGTCTTGTAACCCCAACCTGACTATACACTCCTTGAAGACAGCAAAAAACAGTTTATGTATTAACTTCTTGATTTTGAAATAATTTCAAATTTACAGAAATTGAACCAGGACAAGGAACTTCCACGTACCCTTTACCTTCATGGATTTGTTAGCATTTTGTCACATTTGCTACGTCACTCATTTTTTTTTCTGTCTCTCATATCTATATACTATATCTATATCTGTGTGTCTATAGACACATATATAGACAGAGATCATTATTATATCTAGACAGAGATAATTATATACAGGGAGATAGAATCATCATCATCATCATTACTGTTATCTGAGCCATTTAAGAGAAAGTTGCAAATTTCCTGCCCCTTTGTCCCTAACTGCATTCACTTTTATAACCATAGTGGAGCTCCAAAATCAGGAAATTTAACATTGATACACTAATTATATATTATTTTTAATTCAAATTTCACCAGTTGTCCCAATAATGATTCTTACAGCAATCATTTTTTCTGATTCTGCATCCAGTCCAGGATCACATATTATGTTTAGTTTTCATTTTGTGATCTCCTTTCACATGGAGGGATTCTTCATTCTTTCGAATCACTGTATACAGTGATATAGCAGGTGCACAATAAACATTAAATACATATGTTCATGTATGCAGCTAAGAGTCACGGAGACACATATGGGCCTGCCAATATTATTTTCTTTCTTTGTAGTAAATAAATAATTCAATAGTTTCATCAATTTTATAACCAATAGTCCTACATGTCCTTTTCAAAATATGACTGTGGCAATTCAAGGGCATTGCATTCTCATTCTGCAGAGAACATCTTTAGAGAAACTCAAATGATTTTAAAAGATGATGGTATTAGCCTGCTCTAACCTCTTGAGTTGACTAAAAATCAATATTCATACACATAGAGACTTTTACCGGAGGCAAATTTCATAGAAAATGCACAAATTGAACAATATAAGAATGTTTGTGGAACATTCATTCAGACCTGACATAGTGATAACCTACTTCTACATATTACATAACTTTCATTCAGTAGATCGTATTTTCTATTATCCCTGAAAATTAGCACATTCCAAGGTATGAAATTAACCAAGCATTTAAACAAGATGCACAGGAAATAAGACACATAGTGAAACACCATGAGGTGGGTTTCTGATGATAAGCGGACTTGGGTAAAGAAGTTGGCATTGTACTGGAGGTTCTAACCAGTAATCAGGAAAAAAGAAATAAAAGCCATCCAGGTGGGAAAGAAAGAAGTAAGCTATCTCTGTTTGCAGATAACATGGTTTTATATATAGAAAATCTTGACAAGAAACGTGTATCCAGAATATATAAAGAATTCTCAATGATAAAAATACAATTAAAAATGGACAAAGGATCTGAATAGACATTTTTCCAAAAAATATATACATATGGTCAATAAGCACATGAAAAGATGCCCAACATCACTAATCATTAGGGAAATGCAATTCAAAACCACAATTAGATGCCACTTCACAGGCAGCAGGATGGCTATGATCAAAAAGAAAAAAAAACAGATAAAGAAAGGATGTGGAGAAATTGTAACTCTCACTACAGTAGTAGTGAGAATGTAAATCAGTGCACCCCTTTGGAAAAATAATACGGCATTTCCACAAATGACTAAATATAGAGTAACCATTAATCCAGCAGTCTATTTCCAGGCATATAGCCAAAGAAATGAAAAACATATGTTCACACAAAAGTTTGTACACAAATATTCATAGCAGCATTATTCATAATAGCCAAAATTAGAAACCTCAATGTCCATCAAGTGATGAACGGATAAATAAAATATGATATATCAATAAAATGGAATATTGTTTGGCAATAAAAAATAGTACTGCTACAGTAAGGATGAACCTTGAAGATATGCTAAGTGAAAGAAGTCAGTCACCAAGGACCACGTATTGTATGATTCTATTTATATGAAATTTCCAGCATAGGCACAGAAAGTACAGAAGTAGACTAGTGGTTGACTTGGGCTGGTGAGTCAATGGAAGGGATTGGTGGGGAATGGCTAAGGGGTTTGGAGTTCCTATTTGGAGTAATGAAAATGTTCTAGAATTGATTGTTGTGATAGATGCAACGACTCTGTGAATATACTAAAAGATATTGAATTATACATTTTAAGTGGATTGATTGTATGATATGTGAATTATATCTAAATAAAGCTGAAAGAAATAGAGACAACCAAAGGAGAACTCCGCAAGGTGATAAAGAGGTGTTCCATAAATGAGTTGAAGATGGTGCCTAGGTTGTCTCTTCACTGCAGGCTAAGACTTGTTAGCTCAAAAGTTGGCTAGCGCCAAACTCAAGTTTTTACACATCCAGTTATTTTAAAAATAGGTCAAGCAAACAATTCTTACTATTTAGAGCCTGTCTACTTTGCGTGCCCCACAAAGCCTCACCCAATAGCAGTTACCTACTGATAAGATAAGGCCTTACAATTGTAAGGCTCCAAGTCACTGCTACTCTTTGGAGACTCCCACTATACTGCTGAGTAACATCACCCAGACATACAAGCTCCCTCTCCAGTACCCCTTGCCCTTCTCCCTTTCTAGATGGTGGCCTGCTCACCATAGGATGTAAGGGACTGCCCCCTCTCATGCAAAACTATCTAAGTAATAAACTATCTAATAAAGCTCGTTGTGTGTTACTGACCCTCCTGTCATACCCTTCCCCTTGATCAGGCCATGGATCCCTTGTATACCCTACAGAAGGTAAGCTGGTCTGAGATCTCAGGACTAGGAGAACAGCGTGGTGACACTCTGCTACAGAAGATGGCTGCCCAGACCCTGCATTTCCCAATGCTCAACCTGTCAAAAGAAGACAGCCCAGGTAGGTTCATATTTCTGCCAGGTCAAGCACAAATCTGTCTGACAACATCGGGTGAGCTTGACACACCCAGCAAAGCAGGGTGGATTAAAAGCCCTGTCAGTAATAAGCAGACAGGAGTAGCGCTTCTTTTCCTTGCCATTCCTGACACTTGCCCATTCTGTCAAGAAATACTGTGAGATGAGCAAGCAAAATTGTTGAAGTGCCCACAATTTACTTGAAGTGGTAAAATGCTGATCCCAGGGGCATCTGGGTGGCTCAGTAGGTTAAACATCTGCCTTCGGCTCAGGTCATGATCCCAGGTCCTGGGATTGAGCCCCACATTGGTCACTCTGCTTCTCCCTCTACCCCTCTCCCTGTTCCTGTGCTCTCCCTCTATTTCTCTTTCTCTCTTCCTCTCAAATAAATTAAATCTTTTTAAAAAATGTTGATACCAATGAATGTTCTAAGTCACATGCATATATTGTCATGCCCATAGCAATCACTGCAAAAACTGTACAAAGAGCTACACTCGACAACACTGTATATAAATCAAGATGGATTCTTTGGGTTGAAGTAATCTACGAGAATACAAGAAAAGAAAAACAGAAAAATGAAAACCTAAAGAAATTGCAAAACAAATAATAGAAGACTTAAGCCCTAACATAAGAATAATTACATTAAATGTAAATAATTACATTAAATGTAAATATTTCAAATATACCAATCAAAGGACTGAGATCAGTAGAATGTACATCAGTAGAATGTACAGCATCTATATGCTGTACAAATTCAATGACATAACTATGTTGAAATTAAAAGGATGAAAAAACATTGATGGAAATATTGATCAAATAAAAGCATGTATGGCTATATTAATATCTGATAAAGTAGATTTCAGAGCAAAGAAAATTACTAGAGACAATGAGGGACACTGCATAACAATAAAAGGATAAACCCATTAGAAAGATACAGTATGCTAAATGTGTATGCATGAAACAAAGTCCTCTCAAAATACATGGGGAAAAACTGATAGAGCTGAAAGGAGAAATAGATGAACCCACAATTATAGTTGGGGACTTCAATGTCTCCTCTCAGCAACTGATAAGACTAATAGAAAACAAGGATATAAAAGTTCTGTACAAAATACTCATCTAATAGGATCTAGTGGATATGTAGAGAACATACCACCTAATAATAGCAGAAAACACTCAGTGCCCATGGGTCCTTCATCAAGACAGACCATATCCTGAGCCACAAAACAAAGCTCAACACATTTAAAATAATTGAAATAATACAGAGTATGTTCTCTGACTATAATAGAATCAAATTAGAAATCAATAACAGAAAGACAATGGGAAAATCTCTAAACACATGGTATACCCCTACCAACCCATGGGTCAGAGGAAGCTTAAAAATATACAGAATGAAAATGAAAACACAGCATATCAACATAAGTTGTCCACCACTAAAACTGGGCTGAGAGCGAAATTTATAACAATAAATGCTTATGTTAGAAAATGAGGAGAGATTTCAAATGAATAATCTAAATTGCTATATCAAGAAACTAGAAAAAAAAAGAGCAAAATAAACCCAAAGCAATCAGAGGAAGGAAATAATAAAGATAAGAGAATACATCAATGAAACTGAAATAGGGAATTACAGAGAAGTTTGATTAAAAAAAAAAAGCTGTTCTTCGAGAAAAATCAATAAAATTGACAAACTTCTACAAAGACTGGTAAAAGTAAAGAGAGAAGACACAAATCATTAACATAAGAAATTAAATACAGGATAGATTCAGCAGCCTTTAAAAGATAATAAGGAAATACTCTGAACAACTTTACACTCAAATATTCAACAACTTAGAAGAAATTGACCAATTCTTCGAAGATCACAAATTACCAAAACTTAACTAAGATGAAATAATGATCTAAATAGGACTATAATCAATAAAGAAATTGGATTTGTAATTTCAAATCTCAAAAGAAAAACCATCCTAGAACTAATATCCAACCTTATGGATTTCACATATTAGTTCTAGGAGATTTGGCTTGTTTTATAAATTCCTTGGGATTTTCCACATCGATAATCTATATGGATTTTATTTCTTTTACTTGCCATATAGCAGTGGCTAGAATTTCCAGTGCAATGTTGAATAAAAGTGAAAACAGACCACCTTACTTTGTTCTTGACCTTTGGAGGAAAGCATTCCTCCTTTTACCATTATTGATTTACATATTACTATTAGCTGTAGTGTTTTGTAAATCCTCTTAATCACGTTGACACAATTCCCCTCTATTAATTTTTCTTTAAATGTTTTGTAAAATTCTTCAGCAAAACTATCTGAGCTTGGAGAAATCTCTGTATTAGTTTCGGAAGTTTAAATTTAAAGGAGCATTTAAAGCATTTTCTTTTTCTTTAAAAGGAGAATAAGGAAAATTTTATGATTAAATAAAAAAAGAAAATAAGAAAATATTATAAGAAAATAATTGAAGATAAAGAAGGAAATGTCCTAAGATTAAAGCAGTAGGTTATCAATCAAAGTAGAAATTAGAAAATAACAGCAAGGAACACACCTCAGAGCAAAAGGGGGAAAAAAATCCCAAACATGACAAGGTATTTATTGATAACATAAGGTGCCTCTGTTATAAAATAAAGGGGAAAATTGAAAGGGGAGGGGAAAGGCAAGAAGGTACAGATACTGAGTGATGTCACATTTGAAAATGATACCTTACTTTTAGCACAAACACTGCAGAAAGTTTGAAACAAATTTTAGGACTCCCCCTCCACCTTTTTTTCACATCATTTTGGAGGTAATTCCTGTCAGAAACAAGCTCCTGTTTGACAACACCAGGACCCATTGTCATAAATAAACCCAGGGGAAAACAGACAGGGTTCATGTGCTTTTTCTAAATCCATACCTCCATCCTTGGCCTCTAGCCTGAATTCCAGACCAGTATACTCATTTGTCTAATCAACACTTATAGGTTTATCCTGCAGCCATTCTAAATTCAACATGTCCAACAACAACCCATCTCTTCCACTGCCTTCGAACCTAGCACAAGAGCATCATTTTCTATCAATCTTTTAAATTGGAAGCCTGGATGTCATCCTTGATCCTTCTCCTTCCATTACTGCTCGCTTCCAAAAACTTACCAAATCTAACATATTCTACATCATTCTTTCCCCTCAGCCCTTTCTTTGGTTTAGGTCACCACTATTTGTGGCTTACGAAAGCCCCCTAACTGCTCTAGTGAGACTTTTCCCCCATACTTCAGTTTACTCTTCACACTGAAATCTATAAAGGATGCTTGGAAAAACATACGGACTGAAAACACATCACTGTTACAAAATATCCCCAGTTTCTTTCATGCAGCGTCGTCACCATACACTGTATGCTCAAATAGGGACACTAGAAAGTGACAGGAAAAACTAGGATGAGACACATATAAACTGGGGAATAGAAGAGTCTGGGGAACCCGTGACATATGATCACCTTAATTTGTCTCATGGTCTATTCAGAGCCTTTCACAATCTCTTCCTGATGGTCACCTCCTCTCAGGACTGGCTACTTAATTTGCAGGTCTCAATGCAAAATAAAAATGTGATGTCTTCTTTTCAAAGATTAAGAATTTCAGCTTGCCCACCACAAAGCATTAAACCAAGCAAAGTTTCCTTGGGGCATAGGGCTCTGTGTGAATGTACAGGTTACACGCCCATGAATTTGCCCTGCCCCACCCCTAGAATTGTCTGTTCCTATGAGCTGGAAAGTCTCACTGCTTTACAGCTATACAATACCATTTCATAACCACTTTGTCTCTGTATTCTCTATTCCATCTTCTTGCCTTTCTCTGTTTCTTCTGCTTCTAAATACAGTATATGATTGGAATGATACTTCTTAAATCAAATCTTGCCTTTGTTTCACTACCAGTTCAGTTATTCATATGTGTTGTGATACCACTTATGTCTATTACAACACTTACCATCTTCAAGTATAATAGGTTGCCTTTTATGATATCTTTTGCAACATACCTTGTAGCAATTTTGTCCTAGCTATTTTAGAGTCCTTGTCTGATCTGGGCCATTTCTGTGTCTATTTCTATTGACTTTTTCTTTTATTGACTATAGGCCCCTTATCTTGCTTTTTAATATCTCACCATTTTTTTAAAAGATTTATTTATTTATTTGACAGAGAGAGACAGCCAGCGAGAGAGGGAACACAAGCAGGGGGAGTGGGAGAGGAAGAAGCAGGCTCCCAGCGGAGGAGCCTGATGTGGGGCTTGATCCCAGAATGCCGGGATCACACCCTGAGCTGAAGNACACCCTGAGCCGAAAGCAGACACCTAACGACTGAGCCACCCAGGCGCCCCCCAATATCTCACCATTTTTTATTGTATGCAAGGCCTTTTGTGTCAAGGAATAGAAGAGTCTGAAGTAATGTTAACTTCCAAAAAACGTTATTCCCCCTTTTTTTATTTGGATGCTAGAGTGAAAGACTATATCGGTATGATAAGGGGTTGGACTAGGCTGACTTTCATCACAGGCTTCACATGTTTTAAAGAAGGATCTAGACTTTCCTTTGAGCATCTTTGGATCTGAGCACTGGTTAAATTCACAAGTTTTCTTTGTACTTTGGAACTGAGCCACCGTCTCTCTGTTCCATGAACAGTATTCCTTTGCTTTGTAGTTTAGCTGCCAGCTTTCTGATTAACTGGGCAGAACACATGTCAAAGTGTGTTCACTGGTTTCAACTCTAGAGACCTCTTTCAATCCTGCCTCACTGGTTTCAACTCTAGAGACCTCTTTCAATCCAGCATCCCAGTCCCCAGCCTTACAAGGGCAGCTAGCTATCTACATGCTATGAAAGAACAGAATGTCACAAAGGTTTTCCTGATGTTCTGCCTCAACCTGTTTTCTGAGAGACCTGCATCTCTCAGCTCTCCTAGCCATTGTCCTCCTCCCGTCCAGCGGGTGCTGTGTTATTCTTAGGGGAGGCTCTGTGCCTCACAGATTCTCTCTCACAGCTCTCCTGACTTGTCCCAGATTTTCTGGCATAGTACTGTCAAGCACAAGGTGAAGACTTGTGGGAAATATATGGTGGGTGGTTGCAGATTTGCTCTGTGGTTTAGGCTCCTTGGAAATCGAATCTCTCATGCCAGCCTACGCACAGCCATTAAAAGTTCATTAAAAGCGTAGCTGGTTTCTCCTTACCCGCTTCTGTGGCAGGTCCCTCCCCCTCTGCTACTTTGCCTGAAATGTGAACAGCGGGGGAACTCTTCTCTCTCATGAAGGGCTTGTCATTTTTCTGGAAATTAGTTTATTTAGGTTTCATTGCCTCCTCAGCTCTCTGAAGGATTAGAAAAGAAAGAACTCTGTGGTTTTGAGGTTACCCAACTTCTTTTGGTTGTTAGGATGAAAGCAGTGATTTCCTGGGACTTTCTATATCATAACTGGAAGTGGAAGTCCCATATGATCTTTTTATAATTCCTCGCTAATATATTTAGGGTTCTGGGCTGTGAAATGGTTACCACACAATAAAGAGCTCTCTTCCATATTAAATGCTTCCTTGCACGATCACTTTCTTACATAGCAAATTGATTTTTTGTTGCTGTTGTTTAAATGATTACTGATGATAGAATATTAGATTAGGTGAGGTGAATTTTTAAGTTTTCTATTTATTTGACCCATCTTTGGCCCTTAAACAAATATCCACATCATCATAGTTCTCAGAACATAAGATGACCTGTCCAATTTAAGATTTTTAAAAAAGACATCTGTGAATCTAATTAGGCTAGGTGCTTCCATGTACATCGTCCCACTGGCGCTTGACAACCGCCCTCCGCCGTACACGGTATTAATATAGGCAATTAATAGTCTCTTTCTGTAGACAAATAATTAAGGCTCAAAGACTGGGCATAGGCGGCAAATTGTTGCAGGTCCGCTAGCTTCAAGTTGATACTTACTCTACTGCATCTCTCACTACATTGTTTCAGAAATTGTGAGTATTTGACCACATTTTTTCAAGGTGTACTGGCTTTTAGAAGGGGGAACCTTAGTCTTAATAAAGAGAACTAAATGGAGAATGAAATAGGTTTGCATAATGTCTTTCCTTTTTCTTTTCTTCTCCAAATATACATCATATTATCTATTTCTGGAGAGTGTAATCTCCCTATACACCTCTTGCTGTGGTACCCAGGCACTATGAAGAAGAGAAACTGACTCAAGTGTAGTATGTGAAATGGGTGGCAAATTGTTTTCTGAGTTTTAGAGGCAGAGTGTAAACATGCAGATCTAAGGTTGTCCTATGGGCTTCTTGATAGCTGTGTCATATAGCTTCCACACTATTTCCAGTGGATCCCTGTTACATAATAAAGCTCCAACTATTCAGTCTCTCACTGAAGGATCTGCACAATTTTATACTGCCTGCCTTTCTCACCTTTCATCTCCTCCATGTCCCTTCTATGTTTGTCATATAAATCCATTCACTGCTCACTAAACATGGAGATGAGCTTAGATGTGATACAAGAAACACTAGACTTAAAAGTAGGAAAAAGAGTTGAGTTTATAGTTTCTAAACCTGTTTAGATCTCATGTGTTATACCCTTGTCTGTATTATGAATAGGTTATAATAAAGAATAACAATGTTCTCTTTAAATTCTAACACTGTTTAATTAAATGCATTTTTTTCTGTTTCAACTCTTAGTTTATTTGTTTTTGATATTGACATAGTCCAAATAAAAGGAATGGGCTTTGGTGCGCCTGGTGGCTCAGTGGGTTCGACATCCAAATCTCGATTTCGGCTTAAGTCATGATCTGAGGGTCTTGAGATGAACCCCATGTCAGGCTCCACACTCAGTATGGAGTCTGTTTGTCTCTCTCCCTCTGCTCCTCCCCCTACTCTTGCATGTTCTCTCTCTCTTGCTCTAGCAAATAAATAAATAAAATAAAATAAAATAAAATAAAATAAAATAAAATAAAATAAAATCTTAAAAAAAAAAAAGAATGGGCATTGTTAGTTCTCTCTTAGTGTTACTTGGGAAAGAATTGCCTCAGCCTTAGATAGTATTATTTGATAAATCTGCCTTAAAATAATCGTTCAACTTAGAAATCTCATTGTTTAAATTTATTTTAAGAAAATGCCATGTGAAATTTGTTTCTTATTGGTTTTGATATTAATAAACTGTAGCAAAAGCATTTTTAGAATTTAGGTTCTCAAGCTTAGTTATGCTTTTAAAGAAAAGAACGAAGAGGAGCATTGACTTTGTTTATAATAATATTTGGTGCATGATTCCACCTGGATTGGAGGACTTTTCAACATATTTCCATATTTAGGGACTGAATACAAACTATGTTTCCAGAAGTTTCTCAACCTCCAGTCTCACTGAGAAAGCAGCTAGACCATTTGTCAACAAAGGAGAGTGTTTTCTGCTGAGGTAATTTACTAACCAGATGCCGAGATGGCCATTTCATGCCAGGGTGCATTCTGCAGCCAGAGACTACACCTTCTATTTCAGGTTTTATGACAAATCTATGTTTTTAGAGCAGCTCCAGACACTGACAGCGGTGAGACACTGTTTTTAAACAGATAATATATCTGGATTGGTTCCCCCTCAAAATAGGTCCAGGAGACACCCTACCTACTTCATCCAGACACTAAATCAAATACAGGTTTCCTTTTTGGGGTCTTTTTTTGCTTTCAGAATCACCCATCCCCACCAATGACAATTGAATGTCTTCAGTTAAGTCCTATAAGCCAATTCAAAAGAACAATTACTGGCAATTTAACTGAATATAGAGCTGTTTGTTGTTCTTTCCTAGGGCTGAGAATCTATGGGTTTTGCTTTGATAAGAAACTAAGCACTTGATCTGAAATTTTGCTTGCAGGGGATTCTTTTGGTGCTGCGGCTGTACTAACAGTTGTCAGGTCACTGAATATCTATTCCATTGAAGCAGTCATCATCTGATGACACAAAACAGTCAAATCATGGTTCTTAAACCTACATGATTCATTAACACAACCTCAGTCACTTAAAAGTATAGAAATCAACAAGATCTTAGATAAAAATGATTTGGGCATGTTCATCGGAAGTGGAAACATGAAATGGAATTCCTATTTTTGAATAAGGACCTACAATATAATACATGCTCTGTATATTTTCTAATTAGATTTAATCTCATGAAAGCATGTGAGATAGGACTATTCACCTTTTATGAAAAATAGAAACGAGGTGCAGAAATACCCAGCTCCTTACCCAGGTTACTCAGCCAGGTCTGTCTGACTGGAAAGCCCTGTNTTTTTTTTTTTTTTTTTTTTTTTTTTTTTTTTTTCCTTTTAAGGACACCTCATTGAATTCCACCTAAATCATTTTTTTTAAAGATTTTATTTATTTATTTGACAGAGAGAGATTGAGCACAAGCAGGGAGTGGCAGAGGCAAAGGGAGAGGCAGGCTCTCTGCCAAGTAGGGAGCCTGGTGCAGGGCTCAATCCCAGGACCCTGGGATCATGACCTGAGCCAAAGGCAGACACTTAACTGAGCCACTCAGGAGCTCCCACCTAAATCATTTTTATACCTTGAAAACATTTCCTTTTATTACAAAAAACCCTAAAACAAAAAACAAAAAAACACCCTCAATTCTATCTGAGAGATGGGAGAAGGGATTGAGATGACTCGAAAGCATCTGTAGAGAAAAAATTGTTTTCTTCCAAGACCTCAAATATCTCTCCTTCAAATTGGTTAACTTTAAACATAATTTAAATCAAACAAACACTAGGGCCTTAAAGAAAAGAAAGGGGAAGAACGAAAAAAAAAACAACAACAAAGGTACAAGAAAGTCACAGAAGTGTGGGGTTTTTTGCACTTATTTTCAGCCTACCTTAGTTTAAAAAAGGTTTTTTTTTAAAAAAAAAAAAAAAGAAGAAGATAAAGCAAAGGTTAAATATGCACATCTAACAAAAATGACAGGATAAGCAAATGGAATTTGAAGTATTTCAACTCTCTAATTCATGGCATTAAGGCAAAAATAAATGGAGTTTATCCTGTATTGAGCTATGTACAAATAAACCTTGGTGAATATACATTCATATGTTTCTCTATTAAATTCACTATCATTTATCTGTCTTGGTATATGGAGATGGGTCCTAATGAATTTAAGAGCTTGACAGAGGAGATAAGAGTTTCATTTGTTAAGAATACGGCAAATTCATGAAGTATGGACTCCTTTATGTTCTGAGACTTACGGACAGGGGTGGAAGTGAGAAAAACAAGAAGCATCTAGTTTTGTTTACCTGAAGGCACCAAAAACTCATCTTCTGAAAGTGAGAACCAAAAAGACCTAAAGACAATGGCATGAGAGGAGTGAATTAAACACAAATCACAGAACTTCTTAAGCACGCCAGACTTCTTTGTCCCAGTCATGGAATGTGGCAGTGTAGTATTTCAGTTCTTTTTACAACCTGGATGTACCCTCATTTCAGATTGTGCTGCACAACTGGAAGTTCCCAGAAGCTGGGAGTACATAGTTTCCCTGGGCAGTGAAGGAGGCGTGATGACGGATCATTATTGCTTCAGGTGCCACTAATATTAACATCACTGCTGTCATTATTCATTTGATGATGAGTAAGAAGACTCACTTTTTCTCCAACTCATCCCACACAGTCTGGCTTTGGGAACAGTTCATTTTCAACAAGGAAGCAAAGGCCCAGGGGTTACTAAAAATGCAGACCGTGTAACCGTGGAAATAAATCCAATTCTCTCTATAAGTCTCTTCAATGACTCAATACGAAAAAGAGACAAAAATGGCATTTTTGGAGCCATAGCTACTACAAACTGTAGGTGAAACATATGCCATCCTCTAAGGCACTGCTGATTATATTTTATATAAATACATATGTATGTAACATAGACATATGCAATAATGTGTGTGTGTGTCTGGTACACAACTCATTCTGTGTAAAAATGTAGAAATTGAAGTATTTGTATATAATGAATTTAATATTGTATATTTGCTCTACATGCATAGTGAATTGTAACTAACCGCTTAATTCCCTAGAGAGACAAATTTAAATCACCATACATACCAATGGGGTTATTTTATGTTAGTTAGGATGCCATCACTATCAATCCTTCACTGTTCTGTTAAAAAGGAATAAGTGGCAGATAAAAATTCTTTCTAAAATCATTTAACATCCAATCTGAAAACTTCATTTCTCTCTCTTAAGCTGACTCTTAAATTTCTCTCCCAAGTTGAATCTAGTTTTGATGATAAATTAATCCATAGGACTTTGATTCACAGAGAAGAGGAAACCTTCCATAAGATTTAGTTTTATAGAAGAAAATAATGAATTTGCCCATTTGTATGTCAGCTTTTCTCCTTTATTCACACTTATAATTTAATAGCTAAGGAATAAAAAGATGTATTTTACACATGATATAGCCATAAGCTCACTAAGATAACTTTTAAAACTATGAAGTAATCTATCATTTACATCAGAAAAAAATGTAGCAGTTTTGCTTTATTAAAAATGACTACATATATGTCTTTCTCATTTTCTGTTGAGTTTATGTAAAATACTGTTTCAACTTTACCAGTCATAGTGAGAGCAAGGTACTGTGTGGCAACCATTGAGATCTGACCAGGTAGCCTAGGATACAACAATTTTCAAATTCTGGTCCCTGATCCAGGTTTTCCATTCCCATTTCTCTGGGACTTTTAAAAACTATGCGTGCTCAGGCTGCACCCCAACTAATTGAATCAGAATTCCTGACTCTGTATACGTGGCATCAGAATTTTCCGTAATGTCCCAGTCAGAGTTGAAAAGCAACATTATCTTTCAATAATATAAAAGAATGAAGTTGTCAAAGGGTAAAATACAAAGGAACAGCAACAACAATCCCATTGACATGGACAGTGGATTGACTTCCAATAATCTTTCCCATAAATGAGGAACTTTGTGATCACTAGCCAATAATAGTTGGCCGTTTTTCCACCTAGCTTAAGTTATTTAGATAACTCTATTTAGATGGAAGTAATCCAGCAAATATACTGCTGCATGTTTAAGTAGCCTCTCCTACTTTGCATTCAAGGATTGGCAAAAACATTCATTTATTAATCAAAAACTTTTGTGGATTTAATGATTATGTGCCAGGAATCGTTCTCAGATGGAATCATGGAATTGAGTCAAACATGAACTCTCCATCCAAGTACTTTATAGCATGAATGTGTGTATATATTTAACATATACAATTGAGTCTTGTTTACACCAGAAATAGTTCTAAGCTCTAGGGATAGCTCAAAAAACAAAAAAAAAACAAAACAAAAACAAAACAAAACAAAACAAAACAAAAAAAAACCCTGCTCTGTGGAGCTTCTTTTCCAAGGAAACCAATAAAAAATAAAACAGAAAATATTTGATGTGAAGAAAATAGAAGCAATGAAGGAGAATAAGGAATGAGGGTATGGAAAGACTTAAGTACAGTGTCATTGAGGATAGTTGAGAAAAGTCTCAATGACCGTGTGATATTTAAGTAAACACCTGATATTTAAGCTCACACCTGAAGGGAAGGAGGTGTAAGCCCCGTGATTATTTGGAGATGAAAGTTTCAGGCAGAGAAAAGGCAAGTGCAAATGTCCAGAACCAGGAGCTTGTCTAAGGAATCCCGTGAAGAGCAAAGCAGCCAGCCGGTGAGGCTGGGGCAGGGGGGGCGGGAGAGTAGTAGGAGGTGAGGTCAGAGAAGTGACACAGGCTGGATGATAAAGGGCCTCATCAGGATTGAATGGGATGACCCAGTGAAAGGTTTTGAGTTGAAGACTAACAAGATCTGACATTTCTTTTAAATGAATCACTACAGTCCCTGTGCTGAAGATTAACTGAAGAGAAGTATGAAACGAGGAGACCACGTAGGCTGCTAACAAGATTCCAAGTGTGATAAGGCCTTGTGCTGATCTTCTGGAAGTAGAGAGACAAGTCGATGAGCTCACCAAAGAGTGCAGGGAAGGCTTTGTAGAGATTTTGTGTGTCTTGTGAGCGTTCAAATAATAAGTAAGAATAGGCCATCTGGAGAGGAAGTAAAAAACAGTCCTTAAACTTTTTCCTTAAAAAAGGAAAAATAAACAGAAGTATGAACTACCATGGTACATTGAGGAGTGACTTGCTGTGTACGAGAATGTAAGATGCATGGCACAGGTGATGGAATTGGGGCCGGAAATGGAGAGTGAAGAGAGGGGGGAGTGAAGAGCGGGTACCATGCCCACCAGCTGGACTTTGTAGTATAAGCAATGAAGGATATCGAAGGTTTTGGGGTAATCTGGAAACAATGAGGAAGGAAGGTTAGAATGAGGAGCCATTGAAGACAGACACTAATTAGAAGGTTCTTGCCACTGTCAATGTCTAATAGAAAACATTAAAAAGTATTTGCAATTATGGCAAGAGCTATAACAATAACGTGTGCAGAATGCAATAGGGTGAGGGGGAAGAGAAAAAATAAGCTAAATAGATACATCTAGAAAGGCTTTATCAAGGAAGTGATCCTTAAAATGGATCTCGAGAAAGTAGTAGACTGTTTTCATTCATACGTGATGAAAAGGAATTCCAAGCAGGGGAGCGTCAAGGGCACAGGGACCTGAAAGTGCATGGTAAATTGGCAGATGTAGAAGGGGATTGGAGCCTTGGGCATAAACAGAAAGGAAGAGGACAGCAGGAAACAAGGGCAGTGGTTCTGTGAAATTTGAACATGGCTCTCCTTTCATAGGCAACAGGGATCCAATGAAAGATACGAAGCGTGATGATATCTCAGTGCTCAGATCTGCACTTGAGAAAGCTGCTCTGTTGTCAGTGCACAGGGAACAATGGAATTTGGTGAAATGAGAGAGAGGAAGGAAGACTGACTAGACTATTGAAATAGTCCAGGACAGAAACAAAGGGCCGCATTAGTCCAGGAGCTTTGTGAAGTAAGGGATGAATTCAAGAAGCTCTTCAGAGACTAAATCAATTTGATTTGATGATAAATTATGTGTAGGAAAGTAAGGAGAAGAAGGAATTTCAATGACACACAGGTCCTGGCTTGGGTCTCTAGGTTTATGGCTGTACATTTATTAGTATAGGAGGTAGAGGAAAAGAAGCCGGTCAGATGACGGGGTGGCAAAGAGTCAGTTTAGTTCTGGACCTAAGAAATTCCAGAT
Organism: Ailuropoda melanoleuca; assembly: GCF_002007445.2. NCBI lineage: Eukaryota > Metazoa > Chordata > Mammalia > Carnivora > Ursidae > Ailuropoda > Ailuropoda melanoleuca. Next base: position 31,845,817 of record NC_048236.1, read on the forward strand.
GGACCTCCTAGACTTAGATTTGAATGTCTCATAAGCAACTCGAAATATATATATAAGAGCTCAATACCGGCCATTAAGCAGGCATTCAATAAATGTCTTCTCAATTTTCAGATGCAACATTTTAAGTGAAATGAAACTAGGTCACCCTAACTTGTCCCACTTGCAATATGTTTCAACTCTTCAAAAAAAAAAAAATCCTCTCACAATTATATCACACATTATTCATGCATTGGATAATACACTTGGTCTCTGAGCCCAGCTGCCAGTGTTAAATTCTATGCTACACAACATATCTGTGGCCCAGACTAAAATCAACAGTATGATGAGAAAGAAAATGGCTCTGNAATTCTATGCTACACAACATATCTGTGGCCCAGACTAAAATCAACAGTATGATGAGAAAGAAAATTGTCTCCCTGATAGAATTCCTATTGGGCTGCTACTTTCCTTTGGCACAATTTAAAAAGGCTTACTTTCACTTCATTTTGATAAATGTTTAACTATCATCCTCAAATTAGAAAATCTTTAATTCAGATGTAATCATGAAAAACACCATACATAAAAAAGAGAGATGTGGTGATGAAAAATTCATTCAGCCATGGGCCTAGGAAACAGAGAGGCATGATTTATGCATTCTTTGAGCTAATACTTTGTTATGATTCTAATGGTGTTGCTTGCATAGCTATTTTGTAAAATGAATGGAAAAAGTACTTATATGTAATTTTTCATTAGGATAAAATATAATAATTCTGTTTAGTTCATTTAATAATCATTTATGATTAAATAATCCATACAAATTACTTACTGTGTTTTATAAAGTCATATTAAAAGAAACTCCATGAAAATTTGTGGTATGAAATAAGGTATTTTGTAATAAGAAATTCTCTACTCTTTGATCTAAAGAAAAGATACTGGTATTTCTTGTGCATTATAAAAAGGCTCATACCATTCATGAATTTTGAAAATCTTTTTTGATGAGAATTAGTGAAAGCATTTCATGAATTCTGTATGAGTTTACATTTTAAGTTAATAGAATATAAAATATGCTTTTCTTTCCATTTACATATTGATTTATTTCTTTGATATCAAATATATCACTAAATAATGTAAACATAGTTATAAAACACATTGTTAAATGTCTGAGTATGAGTTCCCTGACAAAACAAGGAAATTATGTGTGTTTGAGGATACTCCATTCTTTTGTATACGATTGTGCATCTTTCATACAGTGTGGTTATCTAGAAAGAAATGTTACATATTAAACTAAATTATGTCTAAGATTCTTATTCTGTTTCCTATTCTTTTTTTTTTTTAAAGATTTTATTTATTTATTCGACAGAGATAGAGACAGCCAGCGAGAGAGGGAACACAAGCAGGGGGAGTGGGAGAGAAAGAAGCAGGCTCATAGCGGAGGAGCCCGATGTGGGGCTCGATCCCATAACGCCGGGATCACACCCTGAGCCGAAGGCAGATGCCCAACCACTGTGCCACCCAGGCGCCCCTCTTTCCTATTCTTAATACTAATAGCCATGAAGAACTTCAGAGAGAAAATCCTCATTATTATAGCAGCAGGATTCATTAATGTAACATTTAAGATAAACCATTTATTTCATTAATCCTGAAAATCCCACATAGTAGTAATATTATTAGTACTTTTTAAAGATTTTTTTTATTATTTTAGAGAGAGAGAAAAAGAGAGTGCGCACTCAAGCAGGGGAGGGGGTGGGGGACGGGGGGGGAATTTCAAGAATCTCAAGCAGACTCTGCCGTGAGTGCGGAGACCCACTCAGGCCTTGATCTCATGACCCCGAGATCGTGACCTGGTCCGAAAACAGGAGTCTGATGCTTAAGTGACTGAGCCACCCAGGTGCCCCAGTAGTAATATTATTGACCCAATTTTACAGTCCAGAAAAATGAGAATTAGAAAAAATAAATACTTTTCCCCAACATCACATATCTATAATTGGAAGAGTGATTGTCTTGCCCCCCAGGGTGTATATTAATTTAGAGTTTAAACCTTAATATCTGTTCTCTATCCCAAAATGTGCTAAAAAAAATGGGATACTGAAGCAGGGTGGTCATGCTTCTGGCCTTCCATCAGCAGGATGTGTTCTTTGTGTTATGCCATGTGAATGAGAATGGCCTTCAGTGACCCACATACAGTCTCAGCCTGATTCCTGTTAGTCACTCACTAGCCATCTAAGGGTCAGATCTGGGGGTGGTGTCTGCAGCATTGGAGCAGCATTGTTTGTGACTTAGTGGAAATGACAATAAGAAGTTGGAGTCTCTAGGGGCGCCTGAGTGGCACAGCGGTTAAGCGTGATCCCAGTGTTATGGGATCACGGCGTTATGGGATCAAGCCCCACATTGGGCTCCTCTGCTATGAGCCTGCTTCTTCGTCTCCCACTCCCCCTGCTTGTGTTCCCTCTCTCGCTGGCTGTCTCTATCTCTGTCGAATAAATAAATAAAATCTTAAAAAAAAAAAAAAAGTTGGAGTCTCCATATTCTATTCCTGATTCTGTCACATGACTCTGGTTCGTGTTTAGACCAGTTAGACCAGCTGGCCACTCTGGATCTCTCTTTCCTTGGCTGACATGAAGGTTGGACAGATGGTCTCTAATGTCTCCTCCCAGCCTCTGATGCTTTTGTTTATACAGACCTAATTGGCCAGACCTAGATTTAATGCATGTCCTTGGCCTTGCTCTTGGAATGAAAGGAGAACTTCTACACATTAAGTGGTCTGCACGGTAAAAGAAGACAATGGTACGTTCCAAAGTTTATAATAGATGTTAAATGACTAAAAGAAAGATGGTTTTGTTTTAAAACTTGACTCTGCGTCAGGATTTAGATGGTGAATAATTCCTAAGAAATTTATTTTATTCATAATACTATTTTAGTTAGTCTTCATAGATAGCCTCATATCGACTTTGACATCAATGGGCCAAGTGTCATGCCCATCATTAAAACCACGGCTCAAAATGTCCTAACACAGTAAGGCAAGACTTAAAGTAATATGTGGTTATGCTGTTGGTGAACCTGGAAACAAATATTTGATTAATATCAGACTGTGGCTCTGCTAGAGAATCTAAGTGGAATATTGAGGAAGAGGCCCATTTCTGGGAAGTACGGATCACTTAGCTCAGAATCAAAACCCCAGATCTCTTAATTCCCTCTGTGATTTTTGACTTTGTCTTAAAAATGTGCTTACAGTTTATTAGAATACAAACATGCTTGTTGTTTATGTACTATCATAGAGAAAATTTTCTTATACAGTAGGCATAATATTAATATAAGAAATTGTCAATAACTACAAAATACTTAATATCAATTATTCAGTTCTATTTATGACTGCTTATTTGAAACTTTAAAGAAGAAAAAGACTTTCACAGCTTCATTCAGGTGTGTGTACCAAAGCAACTATGAATAGACAGAATGTCTTAAATATAGAAAAACAGAAATTAATCTTTTCAAGAGGAATGTAAGGAATAATATTCAAGAACCTATCCTGGGGCCCTGGGTAGCTCAGTTGGTTAAACGTCTGACTCTTGGTTTCTGCTCAGGTCATGATCTCAGGTTCATGGGATCATGCCCCTTGTCAAGCCCACCCTCGAACTCCACTTCAAACCCCACAGCAGCCTCCAAGCTCAGTGGGGTGTCTGCTTCTCTCCCTCTGCCCACGCCCCTGCTCACATGCTCTCTCTCTCTCAAATAAACAAATGAATCTTGAAAAAAAACCAAAGAACTTATCCAGATATGGTTTTAAAAGGACTTGCTCTATACCTTATGAGTTATTCTTAACAAATATGTAGGTAACACTTTCCTTATGCTAAGCTGTTTTCTTTCCCTTTTTCTTCTTTCTTTCTTTCTTTCTTTCTTTCTTTCTTTCTTTCTTTCTTTCTTTCTTTTTCTTTCTTCTTTCTTTCTTTTTCTTTTCTTCTTTTCTTTTCTTTTCTTTTTTTCTTTTTAGATCTGTTTCTATTGGAATATGCACATTCACCATGTAGATGGCTGCAAGGGTTCTGATCTTAACATTATGATTTTCTAGTTCAGTAGAAAAACTCCCAGTTAATTGTTTTGTTTGAAAATCCTGGGAATCAAAAGAAAAACACTAGTTTCATATTTAGGTGAGCAAAGTAAGCATATTTCAGAAATGCTATTGATTTGGAAAAAAAAAAATCTTTGAAAATTGATGAAGTTTTGAGGACCGTCTCAAGAGGACTCTATCCTGTTCGTGAAACAGTAGGTGCTAAAGCAATAAAGCCACTGGTCAATGCTTAGTTTTTGTTTTTGTTTTTTTATTTTTTAAAGATTTTATTTATTTATTTGACAGAGAGAGAGGCAGCCAGCGAGAGAGGGAACACAAGCAGAGGGAGTGGGAGAGGAAGAAGCAGGCTCATAGCGGAGGAGCCTGATGTGGGGCTCGATCCCATAACGCCGGGATCACGCCCTGAGCCGAAGGCAGACGCTTAACCGCTGTGCCACCCAGGCGCCCCAATGCTTAGTTTTTTAGGACCTATAGGGAAGGCATCATTCTATGCTTCTTCCAAATAAATAAAAACTGGTTTTGTTTTAGCATTTTCACTGTCCCTAGTGTCAATTCTACATTTCCAAACTGAACAGTGACAGGTATTCAATTATCAGAGTAGTCAAATTTGTCATCTAAAACCTGCATACAACTTAATTACTTTTTCTCTTATCATTCCTGCTACAAAGAGTATCACAGTAATGATCCAAACCAACGTTTATATCTCACATTTCCGAGCACTTGTGATTTTCAAGGCCTTAACTTCTCTTCCATTTCATCAACTCGTGCAGGATTTCTCCACAAGAATGGTATGGACACCTTATACAGGAGCACCCCACGGTGTTTAAATGCCAATCACAGCCCAACAAGCACAACTATAATTGCGCCCACATGCTGCTCAACACTGGTTGAGACCATCTGCTGTATTTCTTGGAACCCCCCAAGGCAGATCCAGAGTTACCTTCTCTTCTGTAGCTTTTTGCTTCCCTCCTTGTTCCTCTGTTAATTCCAGTGGAATTAACTGTCATTTTCCTTGCCACACTGCAGGTAGGTTAATTTGTTCCTTCTCTCGCTCCCATTTTTTCTCCCTTTCCCTCCCCCCCTTTCTCTGTCTTCTTCCCTCCTTCTCACTCTCGCTCCCCTCTCGCTCTGTGTCTCTCTCCCTCACTAAGCAATCCCTAGTCTCTGAGACAACGGAGGACAAGAACCGTGTGGTGTTCACCTTTTTTGTGCAGCACACACCAAAGCATCTGACACAGAGTAGACATTCAATACATGTTGTGGAATTGAATCAAATTGCTCTGCTTTATAAAGGCCTGCAGGCTTTTCCAATCCAGAAGTATTTTATCATGCCAGTTGGCATCCCTCTAATTGCAACTCCAAAGCCAGACCTGGCAGGCACCAGAATAACTTACAGAACTTTTAAAAATATAGCTTCAAGGGCTCCATTCCATATCTACTGAATCAGAATCTGCTCTAGAGAAGCCTGAGAAATGATATTTTGAAAAATCTTGGGGTGCCTGGGTGGCGCAGTCGTTGGGCGTCTGCCTTCGGCTCAGGGCGTAATCCCGGCGTTATGGGATCGAGCCCCACATCAGGCTCCTCCACTATGAGCCTGCTTCTTCCTCTCCCACTCCCCCTGCTTGTGTTCCCTATCTGGCTGGCTGTCTCTATCTCTGTCGAATAAATAAATAAATAAAATCTTTTTAAAAAAATACCAATCTTCACCTATACCATGGCTTTTAGTAGAACCTTTTTAATTTCTTTGTACTGTTAGAAAAATCAGGAGCTACTCCGTAAGAATAGCTCAGGCCCTCTTCTATTTCACAGAGCACTGCACAGGAAGTAGGGTGACTTGAAAAGCGTTTACAAAACAAATCCATTGAGCTATCACACATTTTTGACTGCTTCAAATAACAAAAGTATACTAAAAAGCTGCTATTGAGGCAGCAACTTAAATTCAAGTATATGGTGAAAATGCTTGGTAGAGATAAAAATTCTAAAATATATTCTTTCCTTTTCTGTGAATATGTTTAGAGGTAAACACACTTCTAGCAATTCAGATGCTTGGCAGCCATTTCTAATTACATTTATGTTTGAAATATTCCTTTTGCAAAGCCACTTATATAATGTTCTTTTTACTGTACCAAATAAAATTTTCAATGCCAATGTGGGCCATGGGATTGACATTTGAACACGGACTAGTAGAAACCTGAGTCACCCTTTTCCTTCTCTTCCATGCTGGAAGATATCAATATTCCTTCAGTCAAGATACCTCTAGAGTAAAATCTTTAAAAGGGGGGGGGGGCGGGCACCGAGGTGGCTCAGTCAGTTAAGCATCTGCCTTTGGCTCAGGTCATGATCCTAGGATTCTGGGGAAGTGGGGAGCCTGCTTCTCCCTCTCCCTCGGATCCTTCCCCCGCTCATGCTGTTTCTCTCTCTCAAATAAACAAATAAAATCTTCAAAAAAAAAAAAAAAGGGTCCCTCTAGGGTAATCACGTTTTTGTCTAGTTATATTTTAAATGTTCAGTACAAAAAAAGGCTGTGAGATTGGAATGCTACAGGGGGATAATGGCTAGGAAAGCCAAGAAGGCCTAAACCTACCCTTGCACCAGCCACTTCTCCAAGGGAGGTCCCAAAAGGAGATATAAACACAGAAAAAATGGTAAACTAAAGCAAAATGCCACTTGAGTTTTGCTGAGAAGTGACTTAAACTCAAATATAGCTGCCATTAAAAGCTTGGGACACAGTACATGATTTAGGCTTAAGGAGGCTTCTCTCTTTTCTTTGAGCCGAAACCTAAATATGACTATTTTACCACTTTTGAGCCTCAACCCTCAGAACAGTAGATGTAAAGACTACAGAAATAAGTAATGTAAAAGGGAATGATCACAAAATCCATCAGATGATGGCAAATGCCAACTTTTTTATTCTTTACTACAAAATATATTCAAAGATACTTGAAACACTTTATTTTTGTTTAATCCTAGTAGACAAAAACCAAAATCTGATTTTGGATAAAGATATAGATGAACTTAGCTGAATGGTCTATTTGATAAAGAAACACAACACAGGCTATTAAGTACACTTTTATAACAAAATTGGAATACAGTTTAATTGATATACTAGTTTTAAGTAAAGAGTAAGAGCTAAGAAGGAAAACAGTGTTCTAATATATAAATATAATTTTTTTTTTCCTGAGTACAGTTTTAGGTTTTCATTCTTTTTCCAAAGTATGTGGAGTCTCTCTCTTAACTTACAGGACAAGACATGAAGAACAAGAAAGCCGTGTCACTTCCTTTTGAGATTCAAGACCTTATCTAGGACATTGTGTTGTGGTTCATGTTTTATTTGTACAGAGGCTCAATACTGTTGTAGAAACTTTGAGGGTTATTTTTCATGCATGAGAATACTAACCTATAGAGATAACAGACCTGAAGGTGGACAAAGTAGAAAAAATTCTCTCAGTCATTTCTTTCAGAAATCTACGAGAGATGTTCATGGAATCCTAGGCTTATGTGGAACTTAGTCTGAAAGTGACAAATCAATGTGGCAGCTGATAATTGAGTCCTTTTAATTTATAACTTTTTGTCACATGCAAAAAACCTGAATGTATTCTTTAAAAATTTTAAAAGCCTCCAAAACATTATAATCCAACTATTTGATATACTTCTTGTATTTTAATGTCTTTTTGAAAATTAAATATATATATATAATATGTATGAACAAGACTATTGATAAAATATTTTTCCAAAGCTGACAGAACAGTAATAAAATTATAATACAAGACACACAGAGAGCCAGAGAGAAAAGCCTTAGATCCTGGAATCCCAAACTGGACCAAGCAAAAGTTATGGCCACACTCGTTCCCGATTGGAAATGTTTATTATTAATGGGAGGAAAGTGAATATAAATATAGCACAGACATCATTTAATGTTCAGGTTTCCCAAAATGACAGAAATTATTTTAATTACAAAGTCAGTATGCATCAATTGCATTCATTAAAGAAGCCAAACTGCAATGTTATTTTTTCTTTATGAAATTTTCCTTTTGGTATTCAAACCCAGAGAAGGTATCATATTTCCACTTTGACTGCAAATTCAGTAGTGCTGAGGGATACTTAATAGGTGCTTGTGGTGGTTTCAGGGTATATTCAAAGAAAGTTGAAGTCTTGGATGAGTCACAAAGCCAACATCTTTGAGTACAATGGAAAATGCTTTACATATGGTATGGATTTTTCCTGTTGAGAGGCTAGATATCCTGAAGTTCAGAAACATGGGAAATAAGTGGATATGCTGTTGATTCATCTGTGTCTATAGAGCAATAATTCATTTGTCTAGCATTTAAAATAATGTCTGGTCTAAGCAACAGGTGTATAGTAAATTGGGTTAAAAAAGTTGTAAGAATCTAGGTCTAATTTGGAGAACACATGTTTTACAATGGTTGTATTCCTTTCTATGTCTCAGAATGAAGTGATAAGGATTTTTTAAAAGGTCTTAAGCCAGAACTTCTCATTGTTGCGTTTAAAATTTAACCACATCCACAGATGGTATTGTTTCTTGATGGAATGAACTAAATACTGACTATGAAAAATCAAGTGTGATTGCTTCAGATGATACAAATTCTCTTCTTTAAGCCTATTTCTCAAGAATGCTCCTGTTAAACTAAGAAGCAACAAGACAAAGAGGGCGAAACACTGAGCAGAGAGTCAGATATGTCAGGTCCTTGCTACTAACAATTTATGCATTTCAGGCAAGTGACTCACTTCACCTTACAACCTCAGGGAATTAAGATGTTAGTGCTTATCTCCAAAGTCCCTTCCAGTCCTAATGTTTTATGATCATATTTTTTTGGATGTTTCATCTTTATCGTAATAACAATCTTAACAGCAACAATATCAATAATAGCTACAATAATAAAATGAGAATGGCATCAGGGAATAATTGGAAGAACACAATGGGAGTCAGGCAACATACATTCTAACTCAGTATATTGTGAAATGACCTAGAATGAGATGCTTCTCTGGGTCTTAGTTTCTTTTTCTTTTTTCTCTGCTAGGACAAGTAAATGCTTTTTCAACCAATTCTACATAACTGTAGGATTTCATGTATGTGCTTCATGCTAAACCACACACACACACACACACACACACACACACACACCTTTACAAATGTAATAGTTGAAAAGAAAAACAAAGCAATATATCAGCCTAAATATGTATTTTTTCCTAATCAATACCAGAGCCCATCAACTCATTGATTAGTACTGCTACATTATCTTCTTTCATATTGTCTCCAAAAGAAAGCATGCCCTATCATTTCTATTTAATTAACGAATATCCTGAGATTTTCAGCGATTTGTCTTTAAGTGTATGTTCCTACAAATACTTTTATAATGAGCCATGTTGAAAGAAATTGTGCAATTTCAAATATTCACTTTATCAAAAATGTCTCTTTGTTTTTACTGACTTTACAGAAATTGAAGTTATAAATGAAAGTGAGACTAATATTGCTTTTTATTTTATGTATTAAAATTCCTTGGAAAATGTTATGTGACTAAAAGATTCATATTTTTAAGCTTGAATATCTTGAATAAATGATTCTATAAGTTCTCTTTTACTTCAAATCTTAAACAATTTTAAACAATTGGCCAGAGAAGAAATCTAAAAGTTATCTTAAATTAGACACAGAAAAGGCGATGTTTATATTCCCTGTCAAAGGTAGCTGCCTGCTGAGTTTCTTGTAAAGCAGCTCCCAATCTAGAGAAATGTCATTCTAATCTTGGGACAGTCCTGACAAGAATCCAAAGTCTTTATTGATAAAGGATCCTTTTCAATCCATAATGAAAATTCTGTTCATTCCAACGTGAGCTAGTTGCTCTCTTCTAGTGGAAACAGAAGAGCTGACTGGAAGTCAGCCTTTATGTGGGGAAGAAACATGCCCGTCATGCCAAGGATATTAATGGGACCAATTCCTTTCGAGTAGCAGAAGGTGGCAAATGTTCCTATGCTATTGCTCCAGTGGGGAGAAATGGAATGATCTTTGCTTCCTTAAGCTCAATGAAATAATCATGCATCATTTGTCTAAGGTTTTGTGCACATTGTCATTTGTCAAATTATATTAATGATTCTGGACTTGGCTGTTGAGTGGGCAAATTCCCATGAAATGGGAGACAAGAGTTAGAGTAGAATGGAAATGGAAGTGAGGGGATAGATACCAAAATTAATTGTTCTCTCCTTTTTAGAGAAATTGGGGAATAAAGTAGGAGCAATGTAAACGACAAGCTCCTGGGTTAATAATTCCCCCATTGGATTGGTTCAATCCTAGAAATTTGTGAATGAAAACACCTGTTTGCCTTAACCTTATTAAACAATTCATTTTCTCCTTTTTGTATTTCATTACTTCTTTTTTTTTTTTAAAGTTTTTATTTATTTATTTGACAGAGACAGCCAGCGAGAGAGGGAACACAAGCAGGAGGAGCGGAAGAGGGAGAAGCAGGCTCCCAGCGGAGAAGCCTGATGTGGGGCTCAATCCCAGAACGCCAGGATCATGCCCTGAGCCGAAGGCAGACGATTAACGACTGTGCCACCCAGGCGCCCCAATGTATTTCATTATTTCTAAGAGTATCTCTTGCTAAGCCATTACAGGTCTCTCCATCTATGGCTTTTGGAATACTCCTCCTTTTTCAAAGCTCAACTCAAATGCCACCCACCTATTAACAGTTTGTTTTGATTCCCCTACAGGTCTAATTTCTAACTCTTTTATAATACCAATCAAAGCTCTAGTAGTGACATTAATATGTCTTTAATGTTCTATAACACTATCATTTCAGGACAAAATAGAAGGGTCTTTAAAAGCTAATAATTAAAAAAAATAAAAGCTAATAATTTATTTTCTTGTAAAAGATATGAAACTATAACATAGGTAGTGAAAACAAAAGAGCGAAAAATACATTCATATATTCCAAAGGTTGGAGCATTGATGAGAGAATGAAAGAAAGAATGAAGCCAAAGAATAATCTGATAAACTAAATTTAAAAAGTTCGGTTCCAAAAACATTTGTAAAATAGCCACATTTCTGAAAGAGTACTTAGAAGTATTTCAGAAGGTCTCCCACTAGGGGCAAGGAATTGTGTGTTTTTGTAGAAAAGTAATGACTGCAGCTGGCAAGAAACACCCACCCTGCGACTCTAGCTTCCCGAAAAACCACTGCAGGGAGCATGCGTGTTTCTCCTCTAAGTAGATGGAGAACCCCACCCCCACCCCCAGCCGGCAACCCCCACCCCCGGCACAGATAACAGCACAGGAATCCTATACAATGAAGGAAAAGGAAATGAATGAAAGAGGCAATGGCAAAAATGCTCATTATTCCTAGTATTTTAGTTTAGAAAGAGTTCATAAAGTTTCTAATGCTCATTTTGAGCTGTCTAATGAAATACTTCATTTTTTAAAAGTTTGGTGTTATGCCGCGTCTGATCCAAAACATACCTTCACATCTGCTACCCTGTAAGTAGCTTTATAAGAAGTTGTTTTTCTGGTTTCCCTGAGATTACGGTCTGAGATGATTTCTGTCTGCAGTCCATTCCTGTCAATATGAAACTGCAGTCAAGCGTTGCACGTTTATGTCTCCTTGAGAGCAGGTGGAGGCAAAGTCAACCTGACGGGCTTCAGGCTGCTTTTATTCCGTGTGCTTTGTTTGCTTCTTGGTATCCAGGTTACCCTGAGTGACATGATTCAAGCCGAAGTTTTCACTGAAGTTCTCATGTGATTTTCTTCTCAGACTTGAAAGCAAAAGCATAGCAACATGAAGAAAATAGTGGTTACTGACCACGATTCTATCAATACCCTTCTCGTTTACACGTAAATGGGGGAAAAAAGAGGCAAATCATCCTTGTGATCTTGCCTTATTGAATGTAGCTATTCCAGGAAAGGTTGGGAGGAGGTGAATAAACACTTCATCAAAATCTACAGAGCAATTGGTGCAGAAAACCTTCGTCAAACATGATGTGATCATTTTCCTCTTAATATCTTCTGCTTCCTAAGCTCGCTGGTGGCATTAGAGTGGCATATGGCTTGAATAGCAATGTGTCCCCTTGTCCTGGTAAGGCTGGCAGTGTAATAGCAGGGATAATGGTNTTCTAAGAGTATCTCTTGCTAAGCCATTACAGGTCTCTCCATCTATGGCTTTTGGAATACTCCTCCTTTTTCAAAGCTCAACTCAAATGCCACCCACCTATTAACAGTTTGTTTTGATTCCCCTACAGGTCTAATTTCTAACTCTTTTATAATACCAATCAAAGCTCTAGTAGTGATATTAATATGTCTTTAATGTTCTATAACACTATCATTTCAGGACAAAATAGAAGGGTCTTTAAAAGCTAATAATTAAAAAAAATAAAAGCTAATAATTTATTTTCTTGTAAAAGATATGAAACTATAACATAGGTAGTGAAAACAAAAGAGCGAAAAATACATTCATATATTCCAAAGGTTGGAGCATTGATGAGAGAATGAAAGAATGAATGAAGCCAAAGAATAATCTGATAAACTAAATTTAAAAAGTTCGGTTCCAAAAACATTTGTAAAATAGCCACATTTCTGAAAGAGTACTTAGAAGTATTTCAGAAGGTCTCCCACTAGGGGCAAGGAATTGTGTGTTTTTGTAGAAAAGTAATGACTGCAGCTGGCAAGAAACACCCACCCTGCGACTCTAGCTTCCGGAAAAACCACTGCAGGGAGCATGCCTGTTTCTCCTCTAAGTAGATGGAGAACCCCACCCCCACCCCCCAGCCGGCAACCCCCACCCCCGGCACAGATAACAGCACAGGAATCCTATACAATGAAGGAAAAGGAAATGAATGAAAGAGGCAATGGCAAAAATGCTCATTATTCCTAGTATTTTAGTTTAGAAAGAGTTCATAAAGTTTCTAATGCTCATTTTGAGCTGTCTAATGAAATACTTCATNAATACTTCATTTTTAAAAGTTTGGTGTTATGCCGCGTCTGATCCAAAACATACCTTCACATCTGCTACCCTGTAAGTAGCTTTATAAGAAGTTGTTTTTCTGGTTTCCCTGAGATTACGGTCTGAGATGATTTCTGTCTGCAGTCCATTCCTGTCAATATGAAACTGCAGTCAAGCGTTGCACGTTTATGTCTCCTTGAGAGCAGGTGGAGGCAAAGTCAACCTGACGGGCTTCAGGCTGCTTTTATTCGGTGTGCTTTGTTTGCTTCTTGGTATCCAGGTTACCCTGAGTGACATGATTCAAGCCGAAGTTTTCACTGAAGTTCTCATGTGATTTTCTTCTCAGACTTGAAAGCAAAAGCATAGCAACATGAAGAAAATAGTGGTTACTGACCACGATTCTATCAATACCCTTCTCGTTTACACGTAAATGGGGGAAAAAAGAGGCAAATCATCCTTGTGATCTTGCCTTATTGAATGTAGCTATTCCAGGAAAGGTTGGGAGGAGGTGAATAAACACTTCATCAAAATCTACAGAGCAATTGGTGCAGAAAACCTTCGTCAAACATGATGTGATCATTTTCCTCTTAATATTNCCACTATGAGCCCTGCTTCTTCCTCTCCCACTCCACCTGCTTGTGTTCCCTCTTTCGCTGTCTGTCTCTATCTCTCAAATAAATAAATAAAATCTTTAAAAAAAAGAAAAAGAAAAGAAAACCTTCGTCAAACATGATGTGATCATTTTCCTCTTAATATCTTCTGCTTCCTAAGCTCGCTGGTGGCATTAGAGTGGCATATGGCTTGAATAGCAATGTGTCCCCTTGTCCTGGTAAGGCTGGCAGTGTAATAGCAGGGATAATGGTCTGCCATTCCAGCTTATAGATGTTAACCCCAGAGCAAATTGCACAGTCCATCTTGCTGTTATTACGTAGAAGTTTTAGACACTCAACCTCAAAGCAAACTATAGCTCTATCCTATTGTTATTTTTTGTTGTTGTTGAAGTTTGGAATTCAACACTATTCTACCTTTTTTCCCCCACTTTTCTCTGTTTCCCAATTTCTAATAATTTATGTTACTTATAGTAGTCCACAAAACATACTTCAAATGCTTCGTGCACATGACCCCGCCAAACCCCACATTGACATTCGCCATAGCCCTTTGCCCTACTAACTGGTTCTGAGTCCAAGAGGTACACCTGAGAAATATAAAAACCAAAGTTGCATTTTTGCCTAAACCAGTAGCTGCTTTCAGTGTGAAGTCTGTGAACCAAGTGCCTGGGCTTCGCCTAGACTTCCCAAGTCCAACCCCTGACTTACTAAATTGAAATCTTGAAGGGGGTGCTGTGAAATCTGTAGTTTTTAATGAGTCAATTTTTTTATGTGTTTCTTACAACTACATTATGAGAGCCATTGGAGATATAAACATAAAATCTTCATTCTCTGTTTGTTCTCATGCTTCCCTATGAAACTAACCAAGGTCGCACAGATAGAATCAAATCTCACACTCTCCTGCTGCCTGAAGGCCAGTCAACAGATGTCTCCACCAGCGCTCACAATCGCACCCCCACCCCATCTTGTAGCTAGCTGCTGAAAGTATACTCTTACCTGACTCTGGCCAGGAGCTGCTGTGAGTGAAAGCTGTTCAGTCCTGTAGTAAAGATAAGTGATGTTCCCCACCCCGCTCCTAATCCCTGGAAGAATGCATCCCAGGTGACTCACAAGCTGTTTGCCCATTTTTTCTTCCCATTGGCCCAGTTCAGACCTCAGATTGCAGCTTGCCTGACTCCTATAAAGTGAGGCAGAGGTTGGAGTTGGGAAGTCCTGGTAAACAATGGAAAGTGTCCCTCAGGTTAACATGTTACCCTTTTTGTTAAAAGTCACCATTCCCCTCTTGTTTAAATTATAGGTCATTGAGATTATTGCTCATGCTTTCAGTAAACCCAGTAAAAGGAAACATAAACTCACACGCTCTAGTGGGTGGGAGAAAATTACTAAAATAATAAGATGAAATGAGCAGAGGTTAAGGGAGGAAGCCTATGATTTTTAATAGAAACCACTTATGGTTTAAAGGATCCATTATGTTCGCTGTTTTTTCAATTTTAGAACATTATAATTGAAAGAGTCTTTTAGAGAATTGAGTTTCTTCTGTGACTTCTACCCTCTCTTTAAAGATCTCAGAATTCATGAAGCTCATGCTAAAAAGCATCCCATTTCAATACTTTGTTTTTCTAAAAAGTTCTTTCGTAGGTTGAGGCAAATTCTTCCACTCTCTGGGTTTCACAGCTGGTTCTGGATACACTTTATGGTGCACTATTATTGATGCCTGTCGTAGACCTACAGAATAAGTCCTTCGTGTAATTGAACACCATGTTCATGCCCATATCCTAAGATACAGCAAACATTCCTTCCCGGTGACATTTTCAAGTTCCCTGGAATCCTCATTTTGTTTGCCTCTGGAAAAGTGCGTGTTTACCTATGTCTCTTAGAATGCGATCCTCTGAATTGAACAGAATACACTAGGCATGGCTGGACATGTCCTGGACACTGTGCTTTTATAACACAACCTAAAATTTCCCTAGTTAGTTAGTTGGTTAGTTTATTGCAATCATCATCATAATATTCACCTAGAACTCAAAAGTCAGCTAAAACGTTTAGGTCTCTCCTTACCATATACCACCTTCATGCTGGTATTTAGCCAAACCTCCCACATTCTATACTGGTTCTTTTAATTTTTTTAAAATGTAAATGTATAACTAAATGCATTTACTGATAGAATTTAATCTATTTATCTTGAATAATTCAGTTCACAGAATGAATGATGATTCTTTTTTCCAGTATTTAAAATTTCCTTCCAGGCATCACACCTCAAAGGTAATAAACCTGTTATTTTGGGGGCAAATATTATGTGAAGTAAATATTATTGGCAAATTTTCAGATTTTAAAAATATTCTCAAGATCTATTTATTACAAAAGATAAATAAACCAAGGTATCATTTACCAAATCATTCCTATTTGTTCATATATATATATATATATACATATATATATATATATAAGGGATACACATATCATATATATATGATATATAAAGGAATGTATATAAATATATATTTATATTAAAATTTTTATATTTATATATCTAAATATATATAGTAAATATATTATATTTATGCATAAATATAAATATTATAAAAATAAATATAATAAATATAATATATTATACATAAATAATTTAAATATCATAGATATTTTATGATCCTATTCCTTTGTATGATATATATCATATATGAATCTATTTCAATTTAGCTATCTTTGTCTTATGTCAGAATTTATATAATCCCATTTAAATCCATCATAATTCAATAGTTATTGAATGCTTACAACTAATGTATTTAACAGATATTTATTCAACACCTAGCATAATAACAGGCATAGGTGCTAAGTATATAATGGTGAATAAAATAGCCATGATATCTGGTCTCACGGAGCACATGAGTTACGATCTAGTGGTGAAGACAGAAAAACAACACAATAGAAATACATATATAATTACATACACAATTACATACATACATACACAATTAGAATGTGTGATAAGCCTGACAATGAAAAAAACCCAGAAAAACAGGTTGGATGACCTGCTTTAGTAGGGTGGTCTGTGTAGCTTTTCTAAATCAAGCCCATACAAAGTATTCGTTACCAATAAAAAAAATCAATTCCATTTCTGTCATAGTTTATAACGGGTATTTGGAACTATGCATCTGTTCAAAGGTTTTTGTGGCTATTTGAGTAAAAACACCATTATTGTATAGTTTTGAGACAATGTATTTGATCTGAGATATGGAAAAAATGATGGTTGAAATATTTCTACTGCCTTAAATAGCATTCCGAGTTTTCAGTTTTTCTGTGGGATTCTTAGGAACAAACCCCGTAATTCATAATTGTAACCTTTTTGGTTTGTCATAAATTTATGGGTATTGCCAAATGATATCAATTTAGGAGACACATTACAAAGTCTTGAAAACAGAGCTGTTCAATTATGTGATCACAGTTACATCCCTTGATGGTATTAGGTTTGCTAGGAATTTCTAGGCTGTGAGTGGTAGCAGTTTTCTGGAATTTCTTAAAGCCATCATTTGGCTGCCTCTTGCAAAGCTTGTTCCCAATAAAATAAGATTAAAGAAATAGTATTAGTTAACTTCATCTATTTTTATTAATGAAAATAAATGTACTGTGTCTGAACAGTTTGCTACTGTGAAGGAAGAAGTGCTTATTCTGAGTATATTTTATCTAATCAATAGCAGAGTTTGGGAAAAGCAATGACTTAGACTATATCCGGGAATTGGTGACGTGGTGGAAGAGCAACTAGCCAGAGTCCAGGGAAGTAGGCAAAGAGTCAAAGCTCAGGACTCCAGCAATAACGCCATGTCAGACAGTTTGTCTGGACAATGACATAGAAGATTCAGACTAGAATGGGTATGAGGAATTTGTCTAATTCTGGGAATAATGGAAGGGGGTAAGTTTTTAGAAAGAATAGAAAGACACAGGGGTTATTGGATACATAGCAAGTCCCAAGAGTCCCAGGAAGGAAACAGGAAGGTTGAGAAGTGAATCAGGCCCAACCCACAGAAAATGGGCCTAGAGATAAAATAGGCCCCAAGCTAGTAAGTAGAATTTAGGACTAGTCTCCCCCACTTCCTCAATAACTTCCTGTGCCTTGGCACAGGCAGAGAAATTTCTGGTAAGGAAGAGACACACCCAGAAGTTAGCCAGGTAAATTGCCTAACTCAAGTAGCGCTTTTCCTATTTAAGCGTCCAGTAAAATGTTGATATGGACTACACAGCTGCAGACCATGTTCAAGCCAATGGGAAAGTTGCATTCATGGTAGAAACAGTTGGGAGAACTCCTAGGTTTTAGGGAAATGGTTGAACAGTGAAGCTGGGGGGAAAGACCAAAAGTCTGACCAAGTTTGAACAAAGGTATATCAGAATCAGTCCATGAACTGGCTTTAGGGACAAGTGGAGCGAAGAGGGACAGTGAGGAAGGGGCCAAAGTGGCAGGAGAGATATGATCTGGGCAAGTGAAAGAATAGACAATTCCAGAAATGCAGGAGAAAATTAATTAAGGACTGCAATTTAAGTTCCCTCTCTTGAGGACTCCTTACTGTGTAGGAAACACAAATATCAGGACCCTAGTTCTTGATGATTAAATGCGAGGAGGAATTAAATAGGATGCACCTAGGTCTACTGATGGAGGCAGGGCATTGTTTAAGTCAGGAGGGAGAAGCTCCATTAAGTTGGGATCCAGAGTGGCCTGGCCATCCACAGTAGTATTTAAAATAGGCTTCCCCACTGGGAAAGTTTGTGGAGACAAATTGTCTGCATAGTGCGTATAAAACTAAACGCAAAAGCCTTCTGATACGGAGTTGAGAGAGATCAAGAACTAATGGCTCAGAGGGTTGTGAGGTAATAACAAGCAGACTGCATCTCAACCTACATACTGGTGCTGGGAGCACTTTTGATTTGCTGACCTATGACTTCATTATTGGTCTCACAAAGAGGGGCAAGTAACCCCAATTAGCTCACTTATTAATGGTACCCTCTGGAACAGGCTGGCTGGGAGCAAAAGCTAACAGCGACATGAAGCCATGATGTATGATGTGGCTGAATTTTCAGGAACCAGACATTTGTGCAGAACTAATACCTGCATCATTTCCCACTCTTTCCTAATATGCTGGGCATGTGCACCTTGATAACTTGGTGGCAGTGGGAAATGGCGTCTCCAAACACAAGCGAAGCAGCGGTTTTAATTGTCATCTTGATGAAAGCAGGCAGATCAACAAATCACAGGGATTATGACAGGAATCACAATTGTTCCCATAGTCTGGGCTGAAGAACCATGTTCCAGTCATCAGGATATCCTTTTCCAATGATATAGGTACATGGGGAGGTGAGGGAGGAATGGGCAGCAGAAAGATCAGCTGGTTCAATCCAAACACTCAAGGAAAGCATTCCTAGAGAAATTGCAGTTGGATCACCTTCATATCCAAGAATATAAAAACAAGCTTATAATAACAAAATCATGGCAGGGCACCTGGGTGGCTCAGTTGGTTAAGCATCTGCCTTTGGCTCAGGTCATGATCTCCAGGTTCCGGGATTGAGCCCCACATCTGGCTCCCTGCTCAGCAGGGAGTCTGCTTCTCTCTCTGTCTCCCTCTGCTCCTTCTCCCTGCTTGTTATCTCTTTCCCTCTCTCATATAAATAAATAAAATCTTTAAAAAGTAACAGAATCATGGTTTTCCACAAATTCTTCCATATCCATGTCCATATAAAAAAACAAAGAATTTAGAAAATTCTTTGTGCACATTGGGTTCTTCTAGACATAAAGCGACTTTGTAAATAATGAAATTTCATACATTTTAGATTTAAATCCTTATGACATTGATTTGGGAGAACTGTTCAGTGTGAAGTATATCTCCACAAAGACTGATACAATGCCATTCTCCAACCAAAAACACAGTATGGAGGTTCCTCAAGAAGTTAAAAATAGAGCTACCCTACAACCCAGCAACTGCACTACTAGGTATTTACCCCAAAGATACAAATGTAGTGATCCAAAGGGGCACCTGCACCTCAATGTTTACAGCAGAAATGTCCACAATAGCCAAACTATGGAAAGAGCCCAGATGTCCATCGACAGATGAATGGATAAAGAATATGTGCTATATATGTAATGGAATATTACTCAGCCACTAAAAAAAAAAGAAGAAGAAATCTTACCATTTATATCGATGTTGATGGAACTGGAGGGTATTATGCTGAGCGAAATAAATCAATCAGAGAAAGAAAACTATCGTATGGTTTCACTCATATAAGAAATATAAGAAACAGCAAAGAGGATCATGGGAGAAGGGAAGGAAAATGGAATGGGAAGAAATCAGAGAGGGAGACAAACCATGAGAGACTTTTAACTATAGCAAAGAAACTGAGGGTTGATGGAGGGGAGCGGGGTGGGGGGATGGGGTAACTGGGTGATGGACATTAAGGAGAGCTTGTAATGTAATGAGCACTGGGTGTTGTATGCAACTGATCAATTACTGAACTCTACATCTGAAACTAATGATGTACTATATGTTGGCTAATTGAATTTAAATTTTAAAAAAAGAAAGTAAAAGGGCAAGTCAATTACTTTTATCCAAAGAACAGAAAACAATAAACCAGTTTGTTTTTTCCCTCCAATGACACTAGTTTTCATTCTATTAAGAGAATTTCAAAAACACACAAAAATACTTGGATGAAGGAAAGAGACCAACTTATAATGTTACTGTCCTTATATCTTGTCTTATTGTTGTTCATTTTCTTCACAAATTAAATGAGGGGACAGCCATATTTACCAGAGTAAATTCAACTCTGAAGACAAATAAACTATGTAGCACAATCAGGTGTCCCCTCATGAGTAGGGAGAGAAGAGTAACATGATCTGACTGAAATCCACCAGGCATTCTTTATTGGCCAAAAATAAAATTGCTTTTGCTTTTTTCTTTAGGTGAAGAAGTTGCAATTCCTTAGTAAAAACATGCTTTTTTCTTAGAGAGTTCAAAAATTTAGCCAACTTAAGTCATAAATCACAGCTCAAATGATTCCTGTGTAGTTGGCTACTTATCAAGCTGTGACTTAAATGTGCCCATCAGAGCCTGCTCATTTTTTGCCAAGTTAACCCACACATCCACCATGAACCAGGGGTCACTCCATAATGATGAACCATAAAATCATGTCTATATGTTAGTACTGTTTTATTTCTCTTCACCATATTCTCTAAACCAGACTCTGGTTTCAATCTGTTATTTGTTCTCTAGAAATTATCAGTTTAATTTCCAATGAAAACTGTTATTGATTTTTCAGTACATTAACATAATTCTTCTTATTTGAAATTTGTATAAAATAATATATTCTCATTTAAATCTAATTTTATACAAAAACAACTAAAACTAGGAAATGTCATGTTAAGCGGTAAATGTACCATAACTGCTTGAAAATTAATCCATCTCCAATTAAGAAACTGTGAAGCACATGGGCTATTATGCTTCATTGGTTTTATATATGGTTCTAATAGCAACCTTATGTTCTCCAGACTTTCTAAAATGTGTTCAAGATAATGGTGTAAGTCCATTTTCTCCTTCTTTTAAACTTCCCTTTTATTTAAAAACAGGAACAACCAGAAAATCTTTAGATTTCTTCAGTTGAATTGCATAAAGATCAAGGCTGTTAATATGAGAGTTTAATATGTGACATCTACATCAATCCATTTTTTAAATAAAATATTGGAATATGTGTATTCATAGATTTTTAAGTACAGGTTTCCCCCACTATCTGAAAGTAGAACATTCCTGTGAAACTTTTCAAAGGCTGAAATGGCATAAAGCAAAGAAGTAATTACTATTAATTTATATTGAAAAATTTTTGAGCATTCCTGGACTCAAAAAATAACCTCTCTTAGGTTTTTCTGATACCTTAGGATGCATGTTGCTAATGGATATAGAAAATAAATCAAAATAAAGCACAGATGCTTATAGACATGGTTCAAACCCATGGAGGTTTGATGCTGAGCTGCTGAGTATAGTTCCGGGGAAGGAGATGGGGGTGCCACTCTCCCTGTTGGGGTGTGCTGTGCTATAAATGCTCACTGCCAAACAAATGCTGAATGCTATTTTTCCTTTTTGCCTTTTTTTTTTTTGTAAAAGTGAAACTTTTTGGATTTCTTTCGGTTAACAAAAACAGGTACTAACATAGGTCTTTCGTAAAAGTGAAGTGGCATACTACAAACTTGCAAAAAGTGGGGGATACCTATACTTGAAGAATGTGGAAAAGAATTCCTGGTGGTTTGGGACCGCCCTTTAGGAAAACAGAATCTATCTCCAACAGCTGGTTATCAGGACATCTTACACTTCAATCATTTTTGGCAAGAAGAAATCTCACATGTTCATTACAGTTCATAGGATTTATTTATGCTATGCCCCCAAAGAAGGCAAGTCATGCCAGAATATTGTCTTTCCTTATCCAGAGGAATAAATTTCAAAACACATAATCAAGGTGTCATAAGAACTTATTTTCTTCTTCATTTGTTATTTTCAACATTCATTTTCTTCTTCAGAATTATGACTTCGTAATGGCCCTAGGCCATGCTGCTAGTCATTAGAAATACAAAAGATAAATATATCTGAATCCAACCTTAGCACTGTATCTCTTTCTCTTATCTAGCTCCTTCCCCTGTCTTTTCACCTACTACCAGCTGGCCTTGTTTTTTTTTTTTTCCCTCTCCTGATATATAATATGTGTGGGGTAAAGTTCATAAGTTAGACTTTAGTGTTAAGGCAAAAGTTTCAACAAAAAGGATAGAATCACTCAACAGCAGTTACTTACAGTGGGTGGGGAACAGTTTTTCTAGGCTTCTAATATTTCCTTTCATGTAAAGGGAGTTGCAGTAAAGAAGGAGAAGGAATTGAACCTGAAGCCATAACTTTTGAACTTGTGGAGCCTTTCTGGACTGTTTCCTGGAAGCCAAGCTGCCAACAGAGGGCTCTGTTCCTCTGAGTTATATGGCACCCGTGCTGTACATGTATGGAAGCTTCTGTTGGTCAGCACCACCTGACCCAGCAGACAAGTTATTAGGTGCACGTTTGAAGATAAGAACCTAATGTCATCAGGAGCTAAGTCACATTCTCCAATATCACCTTTATTAGTATAAAATTAACTTTTGGCCTCATTTATCAATTGGTAGACAACTTGAATGGGTAAAAGAGTGGAATTCATTGAGCCTCCTCAAATTCAATACTTTTCTCCCTCATGTATTACTCACTGATTTTCAACCTCACCCTATCCAACCCCTATTCAGTTTAGAACTAGGAGTCTGGAAACTATCTTCATTTATGTTTTGGGAATGCCCAAGTAATGATTAAATCCTTCAAAGTAAGATTATGCTTACCCTTCAGTAGCAAATTCTCACCCACTGCTCTTTCCCCCTCAAAACTCATAAATATCTCAATTACGCTTTTTTTAGGTATAAAATCAGTGGAACTCCAAGTCAGCCATGGCATCTCATGAAAGAAAAATGGAGTATGAAGAAACATTATTGATGGACACACTTAATAAACATTTATTCTACAGCACTGACCCAGCCAGCACACATATAGGTGATCTTCTGAGCTCTATAGTCCTAGCAGCTGTAGTTTGATACTGAAATAGCAAGAAACATATACAGGCAAATTAGTCTTTATTTCTTTTATGATGCCTCTTTTCTCTTTCTAATTCTACTGAGACATGCCCTACTCCAGAGACAGAAATAGAAAAATGTTCCATGTTCATGGATTGGAAGAACACATATTGCTAAAATGTCTATCCTACCTAGAGGAATCTATACATACAATGCAATCCCTATCAAAATGCCATTAACTTTTTCACGGAGCTGGAATAAATAATCCTAAAATTTGTATGGAACCAGAAAAGATCCCAAATAGCCAAAGGAATGTTGAAAAAGAAAACCAAAGTTGGTGGCATCATGATTCTAGACTTCAAGCTGTATTACAAAGCTGTGATCATCAAGACAGTATGGTACAGGCACAAAAACAGACACATAGATCAATGGAACAGAATAGAGAACCCAGAAATGGACACTCAGCTCTATGGTCAATTAATCTTCGACAAAGCAGGAAAGAATATCCAGTGGAAAAAAGACAGTCTCTTCAACAAATAGTGCTGGGGAAAATTGGACAGCCACATGCAGAAGAATAAAACTGGACCATTACACCATACACAAAAATACTCAAAATGGATGAAAGACCTAAATGTGAGACAGGAATCCATCAAAATCCTAGAGGAGGGCACAGGCAGCAACCTCTGTGACCTCAGCTGCAGTGACTTCTTGCTAGACACATCTACAAAGGTGAGGGAAACAAAGGTAAAAATAAATTATTGGAACTTCATCAAGTTAGAAAGGTTTTGCACAACAAAGGAAACAGTCAACAAAACCAAAAGACAACTGACAGAATGGGAGAAGATATTTGCAAATATCTTATCAGATAAGGGATAGTATCCAAAATCTATAAAGAATTTATCAAACTCAACACCCAAAGAACAAATAATCCAATCAAGAAATGGGCAGAAGACATGAACAGTCATTTCTCCAAAGAAGACATACAAATGGCCAATAGACACATGAAAAAATGCTCCACATCACTTGGGATCAGGNTTCAGAATTATGACTTCGTAATGGCCCTAGGCCATGCTGCTAGTCATTAGAAATACAAAAGATAAATATATCTGAATCCAACCTTAGCACTGTATCTCTTTCTCTTATCTAGCTCCTTCCCCTGTCTTTTCACCTACTACCAGCTGGCCTTGTTTTTTTTTTTTTCCCTCTCCTGATATATAATATGTGTGGGGTAAAGTTCATAAGTTAGACTTTAGTGTTAAGGCAAAAGTTTCAACAAAAAGGATAGAATCACTCAACAGCAGTTACTTACAGTGGGTGGGGAACAGTTTTTCTAGGCTTCTAATATTTCCTTTCATGTAAAGGGAGTTGCAGTAAAGAAGGAGAAGGAATTGAACCTGAAGCCATAACTTTTGAACTTGTGGAGCCTTTCTGGACTGTTTCCTGGAAGCCAAGCTGCCAACAGAGGGCTCTGTTCCTCTGAGTTATATGGCACCCGTGCTGTACATGTATGGAAGCTTCTGTTGGTCAGCACCACCTGACCCAGCAGACAAGTTATTAGGTGCACGTTTGAAGATAAGAACCTAATGTCATCAGGAGCTAAGTCACATTCTCCAATATCACCTTTATTAGTATAAAATTAACTTTTGGCCTCATTTATCAATTGGTAGACAACTTGAATGGGTAAAAGAGTGGAATTCATTGAGCCTCCTCAAATTCAATACTTTTCTCCCTCATGTATTACTCACTGATTTTCAACCTCACCCTATCCAACCCCTATTCAGTTTAGAACTAGGAGTCTGGAAACTATCTTCATTTATGTTTTGGGAATGCCCAAGTAATGATTAAATCCTTCAAAGTAAGATTATGCTTACCCTTCAGTAGCAAATTCTCACCCACTGCTCTTTCCCCCTCAAAACTCATAAATATCTCAATTACGCTTTTTTTAGGTATAAAATCAGTGGAACTCCAAGTCAGCCATGGCATCTCATGAAAGAAAAATGGAGTATGAAGAAACATTATTGATGGACACACTTAATAAACATTTATTCTACAGCACTGACCCAGCCAGCACACATATAGGTGATCTTCTGAGCTCTATAGTCCTAGCAGCTGTAGTTTGATACTGAAATAGCAAGAAACATATACAGGCAAATTAGTCTTTATTTCTTTTATGATGCCTCTTTTCTCTTTCTAATTCTACTGAGACATGCCCTACTCCAGAGACAGAAATAGAAAAATGTTCCATGTTCATGGGATTGGAAGAACACATATTGCTAAAATGTCTATCCTACCTAGAGGAATCTATACATACAATGCAATCCCTATCAAAATGCCATTAACTTTTTCACGGAGCTGGAATAAATAATCCTAAAATTTGTATGGAACCAGAAAAGATCCCAAATAGCCAAAGGAATGTTGAAAAAGAAAACCAAAGTTGGTGGCATCATGATTCTAGACTTCAAGCTGTATTACAAAGCTGTGATCATCAAGACAGTATGGTACAGGCACAAAAACAGACACATAGATCAATGGAACAGAATAGAGAACCCAGAAATGGACACTCAGCTCTATGGTCAATTAATCTTCGACAAAGCAGGAAAGAATATCCAGTGGAAAAAAGACAGTCTCTTCAACAAATAGTGCTGGGGAAAATTGGACAGCCACATGCAGAAGAATAAAACTGGACCATTACACCATACACAAAAATACTCAAAATGGATGAAAGACCTAAATGTGAGACAGGAATCCATCAAAATCCTAGAGGAGGGCACAGGCAGCAACCTCTGTGACCTCAGCTGCAGTGACTTCTTGCTAGACACATCTACAAAGGTGAGGGAAACAAAGGTAAAAATAAATTATTGGAACTTCATCAAGTTAGAAAGGTTTTGCACAACAAAGGAAACAGTCAACAAAACCAAAAGACAACTGACAGAATGGGAGAAGATATTTGCAAATATCTTATCAGATAAGGGATAGTATCCAAAATCTATAAAGAATTTATCAAACTCAACACCCAAAGAACAAATAATCCAATCAAGAAATGGGCAGAAGACATGAACAGTCATTTCTCCAAAGAAGACATACAAATGGCCAATAGACACATGAAAAAATGCTCCACATCACTTGGGATCAGGGAAATACAAATCAAAACCACAATGAGATACCACCTCACACTGCTCCGAATGGCTAAAATAACAAGTCAAGAAATGCCAGATGTTGGTGAGGATATGGAGAAAGGGGAACCCTCTTACACTGTTGGTGGGAATGCAAGCTGGTGCAGCCACTCTGGAAAACAGTATGGAGGTTCCTCGAAAAGTTGAAAATAGAGCTACCCTATGACTCAGCAATTGCATTACTGGGTATTTACCCTAAAATTTTATAAAAATGTAGTGATCTGAAGGGGAACCTGCACCTCAATGTTTGTAGCAGCAATGTCCACAATAGCCAAACTATGGAAAGAACCCAGGTGTCCATCAACAGATGAATGGATAAAAAAGAAGTGGTATATATATACACAATGGAATACTACTCAGCCATCAAAAAAAATGAAATCTTGCCATTTGCAATGACATGGATGGAACAAGAGGGTATTATGCTAAGCAAAATAAGTCAATCGGAGAAAGACAATTATCATGTGATCTCATTCATATGTGGAATATAAGAAACAAAACAGGATCATAGGGTAAGAGAGGGAAAGATAAAACAAGACAAAATCAGAGAGGGAACCAAACCATAAGAGACTATTAATCATAGGAAACAAATTGAGGGTTGCTAGAAGGGAGGTGGGTGGGAGGATGGGGTAACTGGATGATGGACATTAAGAATGGCACGTGATGTGATGAGCACTGGGTGTTACATAAGACTGATGAATCACTGAACTCTAACTCTACCTCTGAAACTAATAATACATTGTATGTTAATTAATTGAATTCCAACTAAAAAAGAAGGAAAAAAGTAAAATAAAATTCTTACCACAGCCTACATACTACAAACATGTGGCTCCCTTGCTAATTTATCTCCTACAATATTCCTTCTTGCTCACTCTTTTCCAGCCACATTGTCTTTTTCCTGCACCTTTAACACACCAGGCACACTCCACTCTCAGGGCATTTGCACCTACCATTCTTTTTGCCTGGTATTATCTTCCTCCAGTTATGGACACATTCTTCACTTCACTTTTTTAGGATCATTGCCCAAAATCAACTTCTCAGGGAGGAAACTGGGATCAGTGGCCTGAAAAGAACACTTTCAGTCACTCTGTCCTCTTACATAGGTTTGTTTCTCTCAAAGCACTACCATATAACATAAATATATGTTATATATTTATTTGCTGTCTCCCTAAAAGACATTATATATTCTGTAAGATGAAGTAATGTATTTGGTTTCCAGTGTATAGAATAATGCAATAGTAACCACTCAATAAATATTTATTGAATAAAAGAATTTTATTTTAGACATTGCTAACAAATAAAATCAGTATATTTATGTGATGTGATCTGGTTCGTTACTTGATTTTTAAAATGGTGGACATAAGAACATAACATCTGCACCTCATCAAATTAATTTTGTTGTGTCACAAGTGGCAAGCTCATTTTCTGACTGTTTTCCAGAATTCAGACCATGCTAGTTTTGTGATGAACTCAATAAAGAATTGCAGAAGTTGATTTGCACATAGATTTTCCATGGAGAGAGAATCTAATTATATCACTTGTTATAAAAATCATGACCCAGAGGCTGCATTTAATACTAGTAGAAGCCAAACCAGGGAGGACTTGGAAAAGACTGTTACTATTTGACTTTAACGTTAATTATTTGATATATTTAGGTGGAAGATCTCCTTCTTATTTACATTTTTCCTCACTTAATATTAATTTTTTCTCAACATGATAGTGTATATAGAGCAAAGTCTTTGGAGATAGGCTGATACTGTATTAAGGCACCCATTCCAGCATGTATGGGCTGTATGCGTCCATTTTCAACTTCAGTCTCAGTTTTCTCATTTGTCAAGGGGTCTAAACGTCTACATTGTATTGTGTATGTGTGTGTGTGGGGGGGAGCTATTGAACTAATACTCTATAAAGGACCTGGTCTAGAACCTCGCACATGGCAGAGGGTGCTAAAAAATTTCCTTACCCTTCCTTACCCTTGCCCCTCCCCCTTATCTGTGCCTAAACTAAAACCTCCTTGGGAAAGTAAAGCCAGAATCACCCAGATTTTTTCAGAGAATCTAGCAAAGTTACTGCATTTGTTCAAATGATACGAAAGTCATGTCTTAATCATTCAATTTTTTGTTCTAATATTTTTTTTTGTAGAGTAAGGAAATTGACAAGTTGACATCGGTCTTGTTTCTCCCTCTCCAACTTTACACAGCATTTTCTGTGGCTGAGGCACTATCAGCTGATGTTACAGTAAGAGTTGATAAACTGGATACATTTGGTGACCTCAGCCAGCCAAATGTAATTCTCATGAACATATCCTGGCTAGTCCTCCCCTCTCTGTTCACTGTTAGAACTCTAAATCCAAGTACATACCACTCCACTGCATCCTTCCAAGAGATTCAAGGGATTATATTTAATTACAGAGAACATAAATTATCAGTGTTGTTGTTGTTGCTTGTAATCTGTTAAAGCTTTGTCAGATATTCTGAATCAAGTGCTTTGCCTATGGATTTGAATGTATCCAAACTCAGTCTACGTTAATACAAATGAAGTCTGTTAAGTATTAATCAGTTATCTTCCTTGTTCTACAGAGACAGTATCTGCTTATAAAGCATTAAAATTGAACAAGGATAGTTTGGTGTGCATCAGCAAAATAAGTTACAACATTTCTCCTAGCCTATCTCAATTGGATTACATTTACATTAATGAGAAATACAGAAAATTGAGCTTGATAGATACTTTTGATGAGAAAAGGGGAATTCTTATTGAAATTTAAAGCATGGTTTTAAATTGCTCTAAGATCCAATGTAATAATTAACTGATTTTTAATACAGGTTCTTGCAAGGCCACAGATGGCTCAACACCAAAGGGCCCTCACGATAATACTGGATTCATGACACTTGATATAGGATTTGATTTTTCTAAATTATTTCATAATAGAAGTTCAAACACATTGCTACTTTCAAATTGGACATAATATATTATATTATATTATATTATATTATAAGATATAAACATATTAAACCACACCATTAGGTTAGAAAAATATATTTTTAATGTCTGGTCAACACTTTCTAGTGACACATCTAAAAAGGAACAATTCTTCCAATTATAAAGCCCAAAAATCACGAGAAGGTTTATACTATTAAATTGGTCTCTGAGTAAAATTATATTGATTTTATTGTTAAAAATAATCAATGACTTTCCCAGACTTTCATGAAGAAGGTGCTGTATGTGACCTTTTAAATTATACTAGCTCCAGCCTTTTTAAATTTTTAATACTTAGTTATTTATTTACTTATTTACTTACTTACTTATTGCTGTAATAAGGAGGACAAAAGCAAGAAACCTAAGTAGGCAACAGGGATCCCTTATGGCTTGAGAAATTATAATAGCTAGATGTGGCCAAAACTTACTCAAATATATGTACAATGACAGTATGCAAATTTAAAAGAACTTTTTTTTTCAGGTAAAGATATAAGTTTGGAGAAGTACTATAGGGAACTCCAGACATTAGAAATATAGGTTTTCAAGTTATATAGAGTTGGAAGAAAAGGGATCAGAAAGCAGAAATTAGGTAAGTCATCACAGATGTTAAAACAAGCAGAGCAAAGAGGAAGCAAAATTGGTGAATTATACTGATAAAGAAAATGATGACTTATTAATAGCCCTTTCATTTAAAGTACTTTGAAACGTCATATACATATCCAATTTGGTATACCTATGAGGAGAGACACAGAGAAAGAGCAAAGAGATTATTATTATTATGCCTGTCATAAAAGTGAGAAAGTTGAGGTCAATAAATTTAAATAACTTACCCAAGTTTACATGCCTCTAAGTGCACAGAGACAGGTTCCTCATCTGGTATTCTTTCTAAGACACTAATGTCTTCTATATCTAGAAAGTCAGAAGTAGTGAAAGGTACGAGGGTGATAAAGAAACGCACAGGAGTATCAGAGAAGCCTCCTGAAGAATGGGAGGAAAGAGGGATGTCATAAAAAGGAAGCTATCTCTATATATAGGCATTAACCCTGGTCAGACTAGTGACTGACCTTCAGCTCTGACTTATACCACTGAAAGTTTGGGTTCTTCAGCTCTTTCTCTGAATCTATAAATCATTCCATCTTCTATCTTTTCAATTACTTTTTCCGTAAGATAGCCGGAGTCCTAAGACATTAGTAACCTTGAAAAATGTTGATTTCACCACACACTATAAGGGGAAAGACAAAAAAAAAAAAAAAAAAAAAAAAAACAACTGTATATAAACATTGTGCTCTGGTTGATAATTTTTTTTTTCTCACATGGATACAGATGAGCGATTCTGAAACTATATTTGTATTAGGATTGAACAAATCAGTAAATAAATTGCTTTTAGGGGGAGCCAGGTTTCCCATAAACAAAAAAGTTACAAACAAGGAGAAAAAGCTAGAATGAATTAGAGTCAGAGATATCAGTATGAAGTTATGTTTATATAAACATATACATAAAAATATAGATAAAAATAAATATATTTATGTGTACATAGTTTACAGAATACACACTTCTTAGTTCTGTCTGCTGACAGGGCCTACAACCAGTGAGCACATCCACAGATCTTGGTTTCTAAATACCATTCTCCAATAAAAAGAAACAGAACTCCTTAGAGAATGGCTGATTCTAGGGCTGAGGTAGGGAAAATATAATATGTTCTTGAAGCATCTTACAGAATCAGAAATTAGGGAAGTACTCATAAAACAAGAAGAGGGGCACATAGGGTCGTGTCAAAAAGACAGAGGAGCCAACCTTAAAAGAGGTTCTAATGGCCAAAGCTGGAAGAATTTGAGCAGCAAAATTAATAACCATTGTATTGAGTTTCTATAAACCAAAGAATAAAATAAAAATCCATGAGTCCACATTGACATATATAAATAGGAGAGAAAGAACAAATCTTCCTTACAGAGGAACCCCAAATAGCATACTCCCCCTTCCAGGAAGTGGAGCTTATTCTCATCCTACTGAGTGTGGGCTGGACCTTTACAGTGAAGAAACCTAGCAGACACTACTTTAGTTAAGCGATCGAGTTAACATCACTAGTGATAAGTTATGTTGATTTCATATATCCCCTGACAGGAAGCAATGAGATGAGAAGGGCACTTCATCTCTGCATTATTCTCCTCCCACATTAATAATTCCAGGCTAATTATGAAATTGATCAAACAAACTCAAATTGAGGGAAATTCTATAAAATATGTGATCATTGTTCATCAAAACTGTCAAGATCTTAAAATTGTCACAGATCATATGAGCCTAAGAAGATATAGAGACTACATGGAATGTATTACCCCGGATTTAGATTAAATCCCAGATAAATAGAGGACTTCAGTGAAAAAAATATGGTAAAATCTGAATGTCTGTAGTTTCATCAATAGTATTGTACTAATGTTAAATTCTTAGTTTTAACAAAACTACTGTGGTTATGGAAAATGTTAACATTAGGGGAAGCTGGATGAAGGGCATATGGGAATTTTCTATACTATCTTTACAATTTTGCTATAAATATAACATTATTCCAAAATAAAAAGTTAAATAAAATTATCCAGTTTATTTCTTGCTTATTTCTGCCTAAATGGTGCATGGTACTAATGAACAGATTGCCCACAATCCCTTTCAACAGTAGAACCAGACAGTGCCGTTACGCTGGAGAATTTCAGTACCTGCTTTACCAAAAATAAAATCTCAAATATTCTGAATGCTTAAGCTGATGTTGGTTTATGGGGAAAAAAAATAAGACGAAGGGCATTCCCTGAATGTTATGTGAACTAAGAGTCTATGCGAATCTAAACATAGGTATTTGAAGCTCCCCTAAGGCATCCACCAAACAGTATACCTTGTTGAATGGGACCTTGTAATCGTACAGAAGATAAAAGGAAGAGATGATGTAAATACTTGACTTTCTCATACAACTACTATTTATTAACTATTTATGATGTTCCAGCTACTCTGCTAGGCAGTAGGGATAAAATGATGAGTGGAAAAGATGTCTCACCTTTAATAATCTTATTATTTGATGGACTGGCTTTGAAGATACTCATTCCTTTAGATTCTGAGGCCAAGAAATATTTTTGCGAGTTTCACACTCCCACTTTTTTTCATCAGAGCACAAAATCTATTTGCAATTAATCGCTTTCAAACCAGAAATAGAAACATGAAGCACCTGCTTTCTCATTAAGTCTACTCATAGGGCTCAGAGTCACTCTTTTCTTCATTCCCTTTTTCAAAATATTGCTGATAAATACAATGTTTATTCATGCCCATCAAGCTCATTTCAATAGAAAGGCTACTTTTGGTGCTGCTTCGAAAAGCACAGGGAACCAAGTGAATGAGATGGTAGAAAAAGATCTGAATGTTAAAGCCAGCTTTTTCCTCCAAGAAGAAAGATCAATAAGAGTAATATTTCATGCCGAGTACAGTATCTTTTTACATGAATACTACTACATTTCAGTATACAAGGTTTCATTTCAACTACATAATTTTTTTCTAAGGGAAGAATTCAGTAGTTACCAAACATATATAATCCTAAAGGGTTTAGGTTGTGCCGCCATCTATTATTTATAGACATGTGTAGATCCCCTTTACAATTTTCTGGGAGAAAGTCAATAAAAGCAGAGCTGACTATAATGTTTCCCAATCTCCTCTTCTTAAAGACCAAGATTGAGTTATAATATTTCAGTATAACAAATCAAACAACAATTATTCTGGTTTTACATGTAGTATTTTATAACAAATAGTTTATTCTGGAACTGATTGTTAGAAGCAAAATATTGTACTCATAAAAGCATTTCACCCTTTTTCCATGAATTATGTATTAGCTTGGGCTCTCAGCTGCCAATACAAAAGCATAGGCCACACATCTTACATTTACGCCCAGGTTAAAAAGCCGAAATAGAGGGAGGGGGAGAGAAATTCATCATAATAATATTTGAGTGTCTCCTACAATCAAAGGATACTATCTGGCTGGCCCTTGGGATATTTGTTCCTTTCTGCATGTTTCCATTTCTTTTTTCTCTAAAGGTGACCACCATTGGCATCAAGTTTGGGTTTGAACCTGGTGCTAACAATTACTAACATTTTTTTTCCCTTGGAAAAATTATTTAATCTCTGTCTCAATTTAATATTTGAAACGGGGATGAAAATAATAGCACCTACTTCACTGAGTTGCGGCAAAGAGCGAATGAGTTGCCATGTGTAAAACATTAGAACAGTGCCTGGCATAGTAGACATTCTAGAAGTGTTAGTTATTAACTGTGGTCTAAGGTTACCACCAAAGCTTTTCCCATAGTCATTAATTTAACGGATAAGGTAAACGGAGAAGTTTTGCCCAAGATAGTTCATTAGAAAATGAAGAAACTGGGTGCTTGGGTGGCTCAATCTGTTAAGTGTTGCCTTCAGCTCAGGTCATGACCCCAGGGTCCTGGGATAGAGTCCTGCATCAAGCCCCACATCGGGCTCCTTGCTCAGTGGGGAGTCTGTTTCTGCCACTACCCCTCCCCTCTGCTCATGATCTCTCTTTCTCACTCCCTCTCTCTCAAATAAATTAATAAATTATTAAAATAAAAAAATGAAGATATTAAACCACAATAACATTTACTGTCTAATTTAATTGGAATAATTAAAGATTTTGTAAAAAAGATTCTATGAAAGCCCTGAGCTCTAGAAGTTTTTCAGAGTCCTTTCACTTTGGCCATGTTTTGCAGATAGACAATAGCTTCTATACACCTCTCTGGATCACACCAACCTTAAGACATCCTTGAGAGACTGTGGAAGAATGGGTGCTAAGGTGTCCACTGGAAGTTAACTGAAAGCACAAGAAAAGAGGAGAATCAGAAAATAGGACGTAAAATGGATGCCTTGTTTTCTCTTACCTCTGGCCAAAAATTAGAAACGGGGGTAAAAAGATATTGAGAAACAAAAGCTGACTTCTGTTCCGTTTTTCTCCTGTATTCCTTTCCTGTGTTCTCTCTGACTGGTTCTAATCTTTAATTTTTCCCATTTAAATAACCCTGGAGAAGAGGCAAACAGGGCCTCTTAGGTTATCTCATTCCAATCTTCTGTACATTGCCAAACCTTGAGTTTTACTGTACTTCTTGACCCTTAATTTTGAAACTAAGAATATTTCAAGTATAGCAGATAGAATGAACAAGTGAAAAAAAGGGGCTAAATAGGTGAAATAAAGAATTTCAATACTAGGTATTCTTAGGGAATGGCAGAGTTAAAAGAATAATTCTAGATTTAAAAAAAGGACAGAAAGAGAAGAACATAGTTGTTGTAGACTAACTAATTATTTCAAATGTTTTATAAGATTTGGCATGGGTAGGCTTTGAAGAGAAAGTTATAACATTAGCCATACTTATCAGTATTTCTAATGTCAAGGTACTGTTCCACCAGTCTCATATGTACTAATTTATTTTATTCTCATAGTAACCTTATGTGCAGTACTTTTCCCCCATTACATATAAGAAAATTGAGCCCAGAAAGGTAAGACAGTTTTCTAAAATCACACAGCTAGTGAGCAACAGAGCCAGGACTTGAAAATCACATAACCTAGTGAGCCCAAGACCTTTAATCCTACCCCAAACTATTCTTCTTCGAAAAATAACTTAATGCTATAAAGCAAAACCCAAGAATTGAAATAAACATGTTAAAGTAAATGTCATCAAGATTTCTAACAAAGTCCTATATGAGAATGAGAACATGACCTATATGATTATATTTGCCAACACAAGAAGGGAATAATTAAGTATCATTATTGTACTTTACCACAAGTTTTTGAGATTTAAAAAGTGTGCTTGTGAAAAGATAATTAGAGAATCCTTATTTAAGGAAATAGCACAGAATATTTTAGCCTTTGAGAATGAATGTATTCAACTAAGCCAAAAACTCAGAGAAAACTGAATGAATGAAAACAAGGTATTTTTATGATTCAAAGTTCAACTTTGAAGAAAAAGAGTAAAGACTTAAGGAGAAAAATGTTACTTGACCACTACTAAGTATGATTTTAAGTATGATACCATAATAGATACCATAAGTTATTTAAGATCTAACATACATAATTAGCATAAATTCTTTAAAAATTCATAATCAAAATATACTTTAATGTTAAAGAATCTATATTTAAAACCAATAATCAGCTTCATTCCTAACAATGAAAATATCATGATTGTGACGAAATGCTTGAGATTATATTGAAATCAGCAACTAAATAAAGATGTCCATTATGATATGAAATAGAAATTAGTCATATAACTTTGAAAACTATAGACATATAAATGTACTAAAGTCCCACCATTACCCACCACATCAATTAAAAACTTTTGGAATAAAATAATTTAGTAAATCAGTTGGTTATAAAACATATACTATCAATAGCTATATTCTATTTCAGTAACAATAAGACCCATTTCACAATAGCTGCCATAATCCTAAAACATCTAAGATTATCTTTCTTCAGAGGTCCATAGAGGGAGAAAAACTATCAAACTCTACTTTATGAGATAGAACACTTTAATTTTTTTAAAAGATTTTATTTATTTATTTATTTGACAGAGAAGAGCACTAGGGGCAGAGGGAGCCAGAGAGGGAAGCAGACTCCCTGCTGAGCAAGGAGCCTGACCTGGGGTTCATTCCAGAACCTGGAGATCATGACCTGAGCTGAAGGCAGACGTGTAATGGGTGAGTTACCCAGGTACCCAAGACAGAACAATTTAATAATTGGAAGAATATGCCAAGTTCCTAGAAAGTAGGTTAAATATTTTGAAAATATCATCTAACCAAATTAATTTTAGTTTTAATATGAGTCTAAGAAAAATTTCAATGAGATTATTTTTGGGGTTTAATGAAATGATTCTAAAGTTCATATGCCATGATAATGGAAAGATGCTCTAAAACATTTTAAAACGATGAGTGACTAGGGGAAACTTGCTTATCAATATTAAAAGACACTGGACAGTCATATTGCCTTTTATGGCTCCTCTGATTCTGATATTTGATAATAATTCACATATTTTATGGTTATGTTTTGTTAATAGAAATCATATCATCTCTGAAACTTTGTCTAATTTATTCAAGTATGGTAAAACAAAGTGACCAAAGATGCAACATATAGAAAATGAGTATTTCCGGCATCATTGACTCGCGCAGGTTACAAATACAGGGCGCTCAAGGATAGTATATAGGGGTGGATCATGGCTGTTATTGCTGCTGCCACAGCTCAGGCACTCACCATCTCTCCCCTGACTATTGAAACAGTTTTCTAACTGGTCTCACTTCCTCCAATATGCTGTGCTCATGGCTGAGAAAGTCATCTGCACACAGATAAACTAAATCATGTTGCTTCCAGGCTTACCCATCGCTGGCTCTCTACTGGCCACTGTGCTGTTGTTATCACCGTGGCCCACTCTGTAGCCCTAACCTCATTCCCTACACTCCAGCTGCACGGAGCACGTCATCCACATTTCCCTATTTATGTCATGATCCTTGATATCACTGCTCTTTGCACATGGTTTTTCTTCTGCCTAGAATGTTATTTCAATATCCTATTCAAAAACACATCCCAGGGCTTCACGTTTTCATTTAAAGCTTTCTTTCTTTCTTTATTTATTTATTTATTTATTTATTTATTTTTGATATTTCATGGAAGGTCCATGAAGGCAGCATTCTTACGACTACTGTACGTGACTGGTACCTACACCTGTTTCTGCCACATGGTAAGAGCTCAATAGCTCTCTGTTACATGAATGAATAAATGAACATCTGCTATAGTTGTGTCACATTGTGTTATAATTATCTGCTTATCTTCTTTGATCCTATTTGAGAGCAGGGATGTGTTTTAGGGGTGCTAATTGTTTGTTTCTTTCATTTAAGTTTGCCTTCAATGCCTAGACCCATGGAAGTATTAGTTAGATGAGTGAATAAATAATGTAATGTTACAACGAAAGGACATAAGCATACCTATATAGCACAACGCTATATATAGTAATTACTTGCTAAAAGAGTCAATGAAAGAAACATTTGTATACTGTTTTAGAATTAATTGATATTTGTTTCTACAGCAGGTAATTATGTTCAGATAATTCTTTCACACTCAGCACTCTTTTCACGTATTATTACATCAAAATGACAATTTTCATTCATTAGCATCATTTCATACTGGAATGCAGATGCCCTAAGCACTGGTACCAAATGATTTTTTGTTTCATTCCTTGGATTATCCCTTTGAATTATTAGGGACCTTCTGGAGAGCAGCCTTTCCTGACAGAATCTTGGCCTTCAGCACTAATTTTGGTATTGTAATAATTTGTCAGGCACTTAACATTATTTGTATGTCTGCCTCCCAAGAATGTGTTTTCTGATAAACAAAAACTGTAAAGGGGAAATTGGGGAAGAACCTAGAAGCATAATTTTTTTGAAAACTCAATTATTTAATATGCCTACAAACAGCAATCTAGTTATAAGTTCCATCCATGTCCTTTACAGCAATTTTTGCAAGATCTCCCTACACAGAGACATGTATGTGTTCACTTTCTATGTGTATGATTACCTGAAGGAAATATGATTGGGTGTTTTTCAAAGGACTGTATAATTAAAATTTGTCCCGAATTCAAACTATTGAAATCGGTCCAAATTACTGACATTGACTGCATTTATTGGATCCCTATAGCTGATCACTCTCTGATACAAATTGCTTTTTCATGTAGTAAACTGTTCCTTAAATGAACTGCTTCATAAATTCAGATCTTTTGCTCTTTTAAAAATTATTTTAAAGAGAGACAAAAGGAAAAAAAGAGAGACAAACCATAATATGAGTTTGATTTTGGGATTAGTTTTCCTCACACTTAATTAAAGAGAAAGCAAATAAACTTAGAAAATTTTACATGGGCAGACAAGAGTGTCTGCTTTCCTTTATCTTAGATTAATATGAATTCTCACGTGACACTTCCCTGATAGTAAAGTTAATCAGTAAAATGTCCCCAAATCATTACCATCAGTGTATACCACTTTCTCACCTAAAGCCTAAGAAGCGGCTGCCTAGTAAAAACAAGAGGAAAAAACAAAAAAACCCCAAAAAACAACAGACCTCCTGAAAGTAGCTCATGTTCTAGAAAAGATATAGTGGAATGTAGCACACCATCCAGCAAAACCCTTTAGAGTACACGTACGTGGTGTCTGAGTTAATTTATTTATCTATTTCTTTATTTTTTCCTTTAGTTTTATTAGTTTTTTTTCAAATATTTCTTTCCTATGCATATGCCTTAAACATTTAGAGAATTTGTACTTACCTATGTCCATTCCAGTAAGATAAACCCATTTTTGCCCCTTTTTCTAGTCATATAATTGGATTTAGCACAAACGCACATACTTAGGACACAGAGATACCACTAGCTACAAAAAATGTTCATATGAAGCAAAATCACACTCGGGTCTATTTGCTTTTTAAAAGTGCATAATGTCATAAAAATTATCAACTCTTTCAAATGTTGCTAATGGCAAACAATGCTTTAATTACTATTCCCGTACTAAAAATGAGAAATGCTGGGGCTCCTGGGTGGTTCAGTCAGTTACTTGTCTGCCTTTGGCTCAGGTCATGATCCCAAGGTCCTGGGATTGAGTCCCGTATCCAGCTCCCTGCTAAGCAGGGAGCCTGCTTCTCCCTCTCCCTCTGCTGCTCCCCCTGCTTGTGCTATTTTGCTCTCCCTCTGTCAAGTAAATACATAAAATCTTAAAAAAAAAAATGAGAAATGCTGGCCTCTTATCTTCTGAAATTATGAAATACCACTCCAACCCTTCCCTGTTATCTGTGCTTCGCCTCTATTTTTGCAGGCATGAGAGATGGCTACCCGTCAAGCACTGGGTCAGCTGAGCTAAGAATTTATTTGAACTGAGTTTGTTTACACTGGCTTTTGTCACTTCAGCATAGGAGAAAAGCAAAAACGACCAGTAGCTATCCAAACCAGAAACCTCAGTGACAAATCAGGAAAAAAAAAAATGCATCTGTTAATGATCAAAGAGAAATTCCTACCAATATACTAAAAAAGCCTGAAAATATAAGGGTTTCTTTTTGCTTTATGTCCCTATTTATCTGTACATAGCAGCCAAATTGCCTAATTGGGCTATCTGCCCAAAATGAGTTAGGGCCTAAAATGTTCATATTTGCCTTGGCTCTGTTTCTCTTCTCGCTTGCTCAGCCTTATACCAATTAAGAGTCAAACTGGTGAGCGTAAGGAAAAGGTAATGCAATACTTGTTGCATTGATAAATTGTTCTGATTTTGAAGGGGCCAGAAACAAGAGAGCAGGTAAAAGCGTTCAGATGAAGCTGATAGGGTAGGGGAACACGCATCTGGGATAGGGTGACATATTCAGGACTGGGCTGTGTTGGGACTGAGTGTTCTCCCTCACTTCTGGCACAAAAGAGACAAGATGAAGAGCTTGAGATTGTGTTCAGATGGAGCCTACACACCTCAGTGCCATGGCCACAAGTTCCTACCAGCAGGTTTCAAAACTAGGCGAAAGACCAAGTCACCGCCAGCAACTGATTCAACAGATTTACATCTGAACTGAAACGGATGTAAAAATCAGATTTAACTTCTCCTGAAGGAGCTTTTAGGATTTAATAATGGCATCTTCTTCTAAGGGCTAGGAAAAAAAAAATGCCGGGACACAGCTTTTGAAGTAGGCAATGAGCATCAACGTCCCAGCAACTTGAACTTGGCAGATAACTTTGTTACGAAAGTGAGCACTGCTGCGAAGGGGTTTGGCTATTGAATGAATTTCCTTTTTTTCCCCCTTTGCACTTGATATACTTTGAAAGTAGACATAGAAATCCCTTGGTTGAACCAAATAAACCCTGTATATTTCAGATTATTAGTCTCGTGTGTGACTTTCGGGTACATTTTTGAGGGTAGCATCCATCTCAAGGCATTTTAAAATTAGGGCTTTCTCATGAATGTGGTAAAAATGGAATTTATAACAAGGTCACTAATGGAATGCATTTGCATGACTCATTTATCCTTTTATAGGCTATGCATGGCTAGACACAGGGTGTTATCTACAATGTTTCTAAAATTACCTCTGGGACTTTCATCCAGCTTTAAGGAACCTCAAAGAAGGAAACATTATTTCTCGTGGGTGACTTTAAAAACAGGTAAATGATTTTTAAATGATAGAAAATAATCTCTTGGGGATTGTGTATAGGAATCTGCACTTTAACTGAAGTATTTGAGATGGCAATAACAGAAAAAAATGGGGAAAAATCAAATTTACATGAAGACTTTAGTCTCTGAAAAGATGGTCTATGTATTAGGAAAATATAAGAAAATGCTTCCTTATATATTTTACGTTCTAATGGTAACTATTCCTAGGAAAATAGAGCAAAAACAAAACAAACCAAAACCTTGTTTCCATTTTAAGAAGCAACTTGAGCTGGTATGACCTTTTTCCTTGTATCAAGTACCAATCCCTCCCTACCCCCGCGCCCCCGGTTAGTGAGTGACAAGGAGAGCCCTGAGCTAAATACCGAAATTTTCTATAGATACTTGAACATTTTATAAGTTTTAAAGAATTTATAATTTAAAGTTCATAATGAACAAAGGAGAGCCCACTGGTGCTTCAAGTCTTGAGGTGTAATACTGTTCTCCCTTTGCATTTTTGATGGTTCATTTGCAGCTGGACACTCAGTCCTCACCAACACCGGCCCTACCTAGTTCCATTCACATGGAGAGATTTAATTCACTGGAACAAATGACAGAAGAGCCCAGGCAAACTGATTATTTTCTTTATCAAATTCAGGATGATATTTGATTTTCTTCTTAGTTTGAAAATTCTGTTCCTTTCTGGTTATATAAAAGTTGAGATAGAAGGCCACATGGAAAATACAAAGAAATGAAGTCAGTGGTTAAGCTCTAGTTCAGCTGTACTTCAAAATGAATTGGGCTTATGCCTCAGGCTCTCAGGCATCTGAGAAACCTGTAATAAGGGACACCGGTCCTTCCAGGTCTTTGGTCCTCCTGGGGGCAACTCTCAGTTTTGAACAACTTTGACAGATGAAAGTCACGGGGAGGGAAGGAGCTGTATTTAGCCTTACCTCCATGGCCTGGCAGAACATCAGAACCCCTGGGGCACATTTCTTTTAAAAAATAACTGACCACAGGAAAATGAGGATGGGGTAGTTAGAGGTACAAAATGGAGAGCTACAAAAGACAAGCTGGGCCTCATCTGCAGGCCTTCCTTCTATGTAGACCTGAAGTCAATCTCCAAATGTTCATGATATCAACTTTGCCATCTGTATCCCTGGGATCTGAGATTAGCAGAGCTTTCTTTTATCCAAGACAAGGAATTTTGGTGCCCTTGGCCCTGGGTAGAGGGTTCAAACATAGTCTGCTATCCAGTCTTTGCCTAAAACTTGGTTAAAACATTTGATATTTGAAAGAATTGGTTTAAAGAATAGTTAAATATCCATTTCTCCAGCTTTATCTTTGCTTTAAGGTATATCATAAGAGAACAATGTTCCTAGATTATCATAGCTTCTTCTAAATGTTAAGATTTAATATTAGGGCCTCAGCTTTTATAGAGGTACAATTAAAACCTTGGACATGTAACTGCCTATTCATCGCCCTTTTTGTAAGAATCCCCATGATAAATTCTCCTAGGATTCAGTCAGGAAAAGCATTTTCTTCAGATAGATTTTAATACTTCTTATGTTAGGGAGAGGGAAATTAAATAAATTAATCTGTTTCTCTTTTGAAACTGGCTTGCAAGTTCACCTTGCCTTTGTAGTAACAAAGCCATTTTAATTTCCTGTTAAAATGGACTAGCACTCTCTCCCTTTCCAATCAATGTTACTCACACTTGAGAGCTATAGATTGCCTGTTTCAGAATCACTGAGAAGGCCTCTGAAAATTACAGGCCCCTGAGCCACTCCTTTGAAAAGACCTAGGGATAGGCGCTTTATTCAAGCCTCCTTGTTATTATGCATCCTGAGTTTAAAACTATTCTAAGTGGTTTTGATTGGTCTTTTAGTAATATTAGGGGATTCTGATCTTTATTTTTTTCTAATTGAACGATATGGCTCATTTGAGATATTGACATAGACATGCAGTCTCTCCCCCCCACCCCCCACCAAAGAGGTAAGATAATGGAGGTGACAGATCACCAGATGGAAGGAATAAACACACAAGATGACCTTCCCTGGAAAAGTATAAAACTCACTCAGGAGTGTGTTGCTCATCATTAAGGACACATTAAGAAAAATACATACATAAAAAAACCAAGGAATTCTGCAAAGAAACCTTGCAAACCTTTTGCAGAAAGGAATAAAACTTCAGACTTCTTGCCTCCAGATACTTAAGGACAGGATCCCGGAACTATTTGTAGGCTTTTTTTTTTTTTTTTTTCCTTTAAGGCTTTTTCATGCAAAGGTTTTGTTTGGGTTGCAAACTAATGGCAGGGGTTTGATTATGAGATAGTTTCTAGCTTGCCTCTGCAAATGGTTTTTACAAACAGGGAAACCTGGGTATAGCTGATTTAAAATGACCTCCATTGGTAGAAATCTGAGAAACCGATATGACAGCATAT
Source organism: Ailuropoda melanoleuca (assembly GCF_002007445.2). NCBI lineage: Eukaryota > Metazoa > Chordata > Mammalia > Carnivora > Ursidae > Ailuropoda > Ailuropoda melanoleuca. Next base: position 31,888,779 of record NC_048236.1, read on the forward strand.
TTTCTAACACAACTATTGATTCCTCCCAGTGTGAACAAAATCTGAAAGCATAGAAAATTAGCATATAACTCACCCAAATAAATTTTAAAAATTTGTTAGTTTTCAAACACGTTTTAAATCATACAAAATATTGTTTTAAAGAAACTATAGATTCTTTAGAGCATACTCAAAAGTATAAAATAGGTAATACAGACTAAATTTATTTTAAATATATGTAAATGAAATCTGATATATTCTTTATCAATCTAATCTTTCGTTTTTATAGAATTCACATAGCAAAATAGCTCACGCTTTCCATAGAGTTACATAGAAACAAACAGCACTGATTTGTGGTCACAACTTGCCAAATGAGTTTGAAAAGTCATACAAAATGAGAAGATGGTAGTTAATTCGTTTTTAATTCTCTATTTTAGACTTCTAAAAACATATGGCAGATAAGCATAAATATTCAAGCTCCTTTGGCTATAACTAACAGAACCAAAATGGTAAAAACAGTAATATAATGAAATAAACTCCAAAGACACTGAAAACTAGAGAAGGTGCCACCCGTAGGCCACAAAATTCAAGAAATTTCTGTTACATATAGTGCAAGTGGAAGAAGGTGGAATGAAGATATTTAGAAGCAACTTGCAACTCACTGTCCTAAGAAAGCAGTGTAGTCTCTAAGCAAATAGCAGACAGGCTAGGAGAAGGTGGCTTATTTTTCCTATTCTTGAGAAGCAAAGGTCACAGAGCCCTGAAGGAGGGGAGAATTCCTATCACTGGAGTAAATCAGAATCAGCTGGGTGAGGAAATCCCCAAGCAAGCCCAGCTATGCCTAAAGGAAAGCAGGCTCCTTGCTGGCTTGGTCAATGGCTTTTACAGTTGCATGAAGCCATTTCCTAAAACAGAAAGAGCTAAAATATGTAATCAGAGAATATTTAGACAATAACAATAATGAAAAATGTTCCACATAAAAATGTTGAGATGCAGCCAAAATTACTCTCAGGGAAAAAAAGCAAAAAAACAAAACAAAACAAAACAAAACAAAAAACTAACTCTCAGTACTTTCATGATTAAACAGGAAGGAATAAAAATAAATTAACTAAATATCCAACTCATTAAATTAAGACTAGAACAAGAAAATAAACCCAGGATAAGGAGGAAGAATAAATAGCAGCTAATATTGGCATTAACTTTTCTAGTTTCTCTGTGTGTAGGATTTAATTTAAACTTCTCTACGACACATTGAGATAGATGCTACTAATAACATTATTTTAAAGGTGAGGAAACTGAGATGCAGGGAATTGAATTTTAAAACTGCAAAAGTGGAATAATTGATAAATAAAAATACTTAGGTATGAGCAAAAATAAACACAAAAACAGAAATCATACATCAATTCTTACATATTCCAAATTTCTATTAGGCCCCTTACAGATAGCCTCACTTCTTACTTCTCCCCTCTCTTGCTCCTTCCAAATTTCTTTCAAATTAAAAAAAAAAAAAAAGTAAGTTATAAGCTATAACTGTTCCATTTCCAAGCCAAGACATGGGGCTGAGTATTTTTACATGTTCACTTACTTTTTATCTGGTTACTACATTAAATAGTAATAAAAAAATGCAGAACATATATACCTAAAACTACACACCAAATAGGAGAAAAGCTAAAGGCAGATGATGGTTTTCAACACATTTCTAGAAGAACGAAGGTGAATGGTGTGTCTCCCATGGGTTAAAACTCAGTACAGCTAGCTTCAGGCCACTGGCCCAAGGGAAGAAGGCAACTGGCCTGGAAGAGCAGGGAGGGGACAACCTCATGATTGGCAGTTGCAACAGAGAGCAGCAGGCACAGGTCCGGGGCTATACGTATTTGGAGAGAGAGAGAAAGGTGGGAAAGCCAGGTAGCACAACTCTTTGGAGAGAACTAGGGCAGGCAGGATAGATATTCTTGCCCTAAAGCCCTCTTCGGGCTATCAGCTGGGGATCACCCAGTTTAGCTGACCCAGCCCTGCCTGCATATGCTGAGGCAATCACCGGTCAGCTGACAACCTATCCAGATATGCAGGGCTTCTCTGTTGCTTCATTCCTAAAATAGCCAATCTATACCTATCAGAGAACGAGAGAAAAAAGAAAGCAACAAAAGTAATGGTAACAGTAGATGAATCTGGAGAGAGGTTACATGAATGTCCTCTATACTACTGTTCTTGCAACTTTTCTGTAACTTTGGATTTTAATTTGTTACTAACAGGAAGTTAACATTTTAAAATACTGCTTTCCATGCAAGTTTCTCAGGAAGGTAATGGATCAGGTGCTCCTCCAAAATAAGAAGATAGACTAAAACAATAAAGGCACAAGATAGAGGAAACTGGAGCGATGGACCAGGCGAGATGCAGAAGAAATGCCCAGATGCAGAGGGAGAAGAGTAGAGATTGGAGGTCAGAAGTTTCTGGAAAAGATTTCCTTCAAGAAGTTGAAACCCATTGGGGCGCCTGGGTGGCACAGCGGTTGCGTCTGCCTTCGGCTCAGGGCGTGATCCCAGAGTTATGGGATCGAGCCCCACATCAGGCTCCTCCGCTGGGAGCCTGCTTCTTCCTCTCCCACTCCCCGTGCCTGTGTTCCCTCTCTCACTGACTGTCGCTATCTCTGTTGGAATAAATAAATAAAATCTTTAAAAAAAAAAAAAAAAAAAAGAAGTTGAAACCCATAGAATGCCTTATACAACTTAATTGAAAGGGAACTTAGAGAATGTAGATAACTTGCTTTTTAACTAGTCATTATATTGAAAACTTAGTAAACAAAAAAACTAGGTATCATTAATAATTACAGAGGAAAAAAAATGTTTTGGAATGGGTAAGTAATCTTAATTTTCAACATGGTTCTGGGAGGAAAAGTCTTTACATAGCAAAATAGAGAAGTGAATATTACTTTTACCGTATTGGAAGATAGATGGGGCAGATTACATGAGTGAAAACAGGGGGATAAAGAGGGGCTCAGTTCCCCTTATCCTTCATGGAAAGTCGAAACGGAAAAATCACGAAGCAGCAAGATGAGAAAATTACTTAGAGGTTTTATTAACAAAAGAATTAGTCAAGAGGAGCCAAGGCACAGACTTCCAAAAAGGGAAATTAGGAAGGAGGTAATAATGAACTGTTAATTTGCATAAAAAACATTGTAACATTAATTGACCCTAACTTTTGCCCATGTATAACTTGAACAAAAATAGATAAAATTAAAGACAAGGCAGAAACCGGAATGTAGAGAATACGGGGAAAGGAAATGCAGTATGAGTGTGCTGATATCCTTGGTATCAGGGTGGAGGCCTTGAGATGCTGGATGATGGAACAAGAAACAGAGGTTCCTGGTTTAGAAATGCATATGTGCTCTGAAAGAAACAAATTACACTGAGAAGAGGGGGTGCTGGGAGATGGAAGGTCAATATGTGTAAAGTCATCGACAAGCCAAGAGATAATATCTAAGCTACTAAATGAAGGCATATAGAAGAAATATAGAAATTCAGAAACATTGAAGAAACTTGAAGAAACCCTGAAGTGAATGGATACAAGGGGATGCCTTTAGGAAACAAAATTCATGGAGAGGAGGAAAAGGAAAGAAGATGGGGTGGATGTTATTAAAAGCCTTTCCTTACCATTTACATTTCAGTCTGTGCACTTGCATTACTTTGATAAAAATGCAATTTTTAAAAAACCTACTGAAAAAGCATTAAATAAGGTAGGAAGTTTGGCAATACATTTTTGAAGCTAGAATAACCCTGATATTGATAAAGACAGAATAATATTTAAGTTACCAACCAATACACTTATGAATATAGATGAAAAAATCCTAAATAAAATACAGTATTGCTAAATTGGACTCAAAGTAGTATTTTAAAAATTATTATTGTATGACAAGCATGATTTCTTCTTGAAATGCATGGCTGATTTAATATTTGAGAATATATTAAGGCAATGTATCATATATAGAGGTCAAAAGAGAAAAACGGAGCAGATCATCGTGCAAGATGACAAAATGGTATTGGGTAACACTAAATAACCAACTTATTAAACAAAAAGACCTCTTAAAATAATCAGCAACTCTAATACCCCCTAGCTCAGGTTAATCCTGTGCCCCTACACTTACTTATTTTAAATACAATTGAGCGTAGTACCATCCTGTAGTGGTGATTTAGCAGTGAAAAAAAAAACAAAAAACAAAACTAAGTCCTTGAACTTGCGAAACTTACCTTCTAGTGAAGACAGGGGCAAATAAATAAAAAGTAATATGATTTCTGGTTGTACTGCATTTAAAGTAAAAAAAACCGAGTGAGATAGAAAATGAGATTTCTATGTTAGAAGAATTGGCAAGGGTCTGATTTGCTGAAGCAGTGACATTTTTTATTGAAGGACAGACGACACACATGTCACATTAGTTTCAGGTACACAGCATAGTGACCGGACACCTCTGGAGATGATGCCATGCTCACCACCAGCTGAAGCAGTGACTTTGGAGGGGGGAGTGCGCCATGTGAGTACCTCAGATAGAAAAAGTTCAGGCAAAGGGACAGCATGGGCTCTTTTAGAATGAATGAGGGGAGTGTGAAGAGAATTTGGGAGAAAGCCAGGTTGCCAGACCACGAGTGGTCTCACTCTCCATGCTGAGGGCTTGCTGGATCAACGGCCACACTTTCCACATGGCGGCATGTCAGCCATGCTCCCCTCTTGGGTTTCTTGGTCTCCGAGAAGAGTTTATTAAAAAACAAGTGGAACACTTTTGTCTATACTTCTGCCTTCTTTCTGCTCTGCATTTCTCTCTCACTCGGCTCTCCCAAACTGTGCCTAATGTCACCTTTCCACTGCCTCATAGCCACCTGTGCTGTCGGACTCTGCCCAGTCTGAACACAGCTGTACTTGCCCCCCACATTGCCTAGAGTCCCATCCCTGCTCACCTCCGCGTGCTCATTGCTTTGCTGTCACTTGCCGGAGTCCTGCCCCTGAGAGGCTGCATAAAAGCTGGTGCCAACCCCCTCATTAGCTTCCTTAACTGATAATATTTTTAGAGAATATTTTTGCTACATGGAAAACCTAAGAAAATCAGCAAAAACTCTATTAGAATTCTTTACGGGCGCCTGGGTGGCACAGCGGTTAAGCATCTGCCTTCGGCTCAGGGCGTGATCCCGGCGTTATGGGATCGAGCCCCACATCAGGCTCCTCCGCCATGAGCCTGCTTCTTCTTCTCCCACTCCCCCTGCTTGTGTTCCCTCTCTTGCTGGCTGTCTCTATCTCTGTCAAATAAATAAATAAAAAGTTAATAATAAAAAAAAGAATTCTTTAGAAAGTTCAGCAATGTGGATGATTTAAAAACTCACTATTTATAATCAATAGGCTTTCTTATGCTAGCAAGAAACTATTAAAAAACAATTCCATAGCCATAAACACTACAAAAAGATTTAGGAATAGATTCAATGGTAAATATGCAGGAATAGCATATATAGTCTATGAAGCACTTTAATGAGATGAAACAGAAGACTGGCATGAGTAAAGAAGACACCTTTTCTTGGATAAAGAAAGCAAAAGCTTAAGCGTCTTCCTGAGTTTAATTGAGTCTAAACTTTATTTGGAAGAAAAATGGGATACATAGGAAGATATTCATTCTATATACACACATATACATATATATAGGACAGACATACTTATAAATTACAGTAATTTAGTAATTAGTTAATTAGCCATTTAGACTATGAAACTGTCAAAAGAACACATCAATAGATCAGTGCCGTGGAATAAAAAACCCAGGAGGAGACCTGATCCCTGGCTTACTTCTAACTAGGGTGTGGAAATAGTTAATTGTGGAAATAGTTAATAGTTAATAGTAACTAGGAGTTACTTCTAACTAGGGTGTGGAAATAGTTAATTGGTAAATCAGAGGACTGGTTGGATTCTCTGGGAAGCAGACATCAAGCTGGATTTAGAAGCACAGAAGCTTCTTGGGGATTAACACTTGGGAAGGAAAAAAGGAGGAAGCAGGATTGGGCCAGGGAGCTGTCAGACCAGGAAGCAGACCTAATTGAAGTGAAGTCTCTGACAGTCCAGAGGGGAGCGACAGAGGGATGGAGGGTAGACTGCTCATTGGAGGAGTGGAAAAAGCCAGCCCTTGTACAACTGCTTTGCCAGGTCCCTGACAGGGACCAGCCCAAGAAGAGTGTGACTGACCTTGGCCTGAAAGCTGGGGTGGACTCTAGAGGAGCTCACAGCTGGAGGCTGGCAGCTAACCACGCCCCTCAAGGCTGAGCAGAGTCTCCTTCTCTTGGGGGACAGGAACAGCACGTTTCTGTGTGTGTTGCAACCAGTGAAAAGAATAAGTTGTTTCTACCCCACTCTCTAGGCTCAAATCAGTTCTGAATGGGTTAAAGCATTAAGCGTAAAGAAAAGAAGTAACTGTTTTCAAGAGTTGTATAATCTTCGGCTGGAAAAAGGTATAACATCAAAGACAAAAGGAAAAAAGGAAAAAAATACAAATAAATTACATAAATCCCACAGCCCCATATATCCTTAAACATAAAATTTAAAGGCAAATGTAAGTTTGAGCAAAAAATTTGAAAAAGAGTAAATATAACGATTATTTATTTTGTGTAAGGGTTGTTACGACTCAGTGAAAAAAATACAAATACTCCAATAAAAACGTCTAAGGGCATGGATATGTTGTTGTGAAAGAAGAATGGCAAAGGTGATATACATAGAAATACTATAAACAGTATCATAATAAAAGACAGCAATTTAGATTAAGAAGACACCTTTTCCCTACGAGATTGACATAATAATACCCAGAGTCGGCAAAGATGGCAAAAATGAAAACTTGCATATATCTTCTAAAAGTTGACTTTTTTGGTGATAATGTGCCCAACTAAACCTCCATTTTTTGTTCATAACAAAATTAATTGTGAAGACAGAGTCATGCTACTAGTTCTCTGAGTGAACACTAAGGACATATCACTGACCAAAATAATAAATAACATTTAGTTTGAAAAATAAACCTGAAGTGTAGATTGTGCTTCCGCACACTGAGGGAAACACTAGTGACCTGAAAGAACTGATCCTAGCAGCCTTTGAAAAGGCAGTGGACAGAAAACACTGATTTCTCTTGCAACTTCAAAAAGGCTAAAAAGAAATTAGCTGAGAGAATATATATATTATATATATGTATGTATATAATATATATACATACATATATGATTTAATATCTATTTTAAAATTTATTTTTTACTTTTCATATGTAAATATTATATATATAGTGCATGTATATAAATATAGATAATTCTTCATTAAGGAAGAATAGGTGTTGACATAAAGGGGGAAAAAAAGGAGGTAGTGAGGAGAAAGGACACTGAGGTGAGAGTCTGGCCCCCATTCTAGGATTAGGACGTTTTCTGGGGTAAATCTCAAGAGCCTGGTTAGTTCCCTCAGCTATCCATGTTTAACGTCCCCTTGGCCGGTCGTCGTTGCTTCTGTTCTTGTCTTCTAACCAAACATCTTTCATATTGCTGATAAAAGGGTCTCTCTGATTTCTCCAAAGAAGAAACCTCCTCAGGATCTGGCTTCTTTGGATCTTTCTTGCATCACCTTCTTGCCCTAGAGAGCTAGTTCTAGTTTCATTAATGTACCAGACACTCCCACTCTTTCATGATTTTGCTCATGCTATTTGTTCCCTGGAATTTCCATATTAGCCATTTATTAGATTTCCACTCACTTGTCAAACTGCAGGTCAAGCATCACCTCTGCTTTGGAATCTTCCTAGACATTCCCATTATGAGTTTTCACTGGAGACTGCATCATACACTTACTTAACTTGCCTACATTCAGTTATATGCATGCAATTGAGAGAGAGAGAGAAAAAATTCGAAAAGAGTAGGTAAATGAACCAGCAGCTCTTCTAGTCCTCAAGTGTAAGCCCCACAATGACAATGACATGGTAGACATGAATCTGCTCCCCTTTGGTAGGACTTTGCTCCTATGTGTCCCTCATAGGGTAGGCAGCCTGCAAAGCTTCCAGGGTTTTTAAACTGAGCATATTTCAACGACTTCATCTGATACCCAGCTGAAAAATCAACAATCTTTTCTAAATGCTTGAAGAAAAGCAGGCTAGTTTAGACTCTTTGAGAAGTAGTAAGTCCCCAACTCCATCTTAGGGATCTTTAAGGATAATTTTGACTACATAAAATGTTTTGCCTTAAGTGTTGACTTCGTATTCTAACCCCACATAAAATGTGACTTTTCTTTACTGATCTTAGAGTTCTATTTCCTTATTCTACAAGTTTTTATTTATGTGATTATTAGCTGATTGAGGAATATACCAGATGTTCAGTAAATGTTGTTAAATGAACAAATTATGTGGCTGATAATCTCAAGGATCAGCCCTCTGCTTGAAAACAGCTATCAAATCTGACAAGTGTTTATGTCAAGATGTGAAATACTGCCAAACAATGCTCTTTAGGAAACTCACAGATAACAGAAGCTTTCAAAAGACATGCTCCCAAAATTGACATGATCTCAAATTTTTAGGCCATGGCAAAAATACTTAGAATATGTGATAGTTTGGGCCCTCCTTAACCCAAACAGACCAAATACTCACCTATCCTTTCCTGGTCTTAGACCAAGGTTTATAGAAAATATGTTTGTTTGGTTCAGTTAAGCTGCTTATGGATGTTAACAATAATCTTTCAAAGCATTTAACCTACTATTTATTGAAAAGTTTATTTGCAACTGTACTGACAGCAATGTGTATAAGGCAGTATGGGCAGTTTGGAGTTTTTCAAGGAAAGAACTGGAAATGTCACTTATTTAATATCAGTTTTATATGGGTAACAGTAAATACAGCTGGGATTTATGACTATGTAAATGTATCATGAAGCACCTTTAAAATATACACAAACACTACATACAAGAAATGCTAGGAAAAAAAAATGATGATGAAATTAGGTTGAAAAAGAATAATCCAATTCAGAAAGAAACGTGTGATGAACCTTGTTACCTCATAGGGTTATTGTGAGGGTTTAGTTAGCTAATATTTGTATATGTTATTACATGAAGTAACATATATAAGTGATCAAATATATTGAATATTTTATTAACATTATTAGCATTTTAAAAAACAATTCTCTACAAATAGGAGAAAGAGTTGAGGTTTGAGCCCTTTTTTTTCCGCTCAAGTCAATAAAATTGTCATTTATTTTCTGCCTGACAAGGTTTAGAGGTGCTCACATAACATTTGAGACCAAATTACATGTTAGCCTTTATGACGTTTCTTTTAATATAGCAGAAAGAGGTGTGTCTTCCAAAAGTCCTGTTTATCTGTTCTATTTAAATTTTATGAAAATACCATATCTCATTATGTCATACTGTTTATTCAAAAATTTTACAGGAAATATCATGAACGCTAGGTTGAAGTTAAAGCTAGCAATTCGTGTGCCTTTTCTAGAACATCAAACGTGGAGAAAAGTCAAGCACAACAGATGATGTTGAACTGTGGGAGAGTCACATTTCACAGCAAAGAAAACCGAATGAAAGTGAGGCCTGAGGGACACTCCAGCCTCACCATCGTAGGCCCACAAGAGTGACTCCCGTACCTAGAACATAAATGCTGGCATTCCTTGCATCCATCCGGGGCCTACTCTGTCCCTCTACACACTTGCCTGGGTCATTAAGTCTCTGGGTGATTTCAGTTGTTCCAATAATTACTTAAAAAATTCTTTTAAAGTGATTCCTTATTCTTGGAACAGTTTAAATGTGTCTAGTTGCCTGTTCTTGTATAAGTAAGGAACATCACTTCTGTGAACCTTCTGGCACAAGACATCTTTTTCTGTCTGTGAGGCAGCTGCTAATTTTTCTTATTAAAGATAAGAAAATCCTTAATTGAATTTCTGGGAGGGCGCCCCGTACTACGTTTATATGGTGTGAGTTCTACTCAGGATTCAGCTGGAGACATGAGGCACGTATGACTGTGAGAACCAGAAGGATGTTGTAATGGACGGGGTGGTGGAAATGAGAGGATGGTCCACTTAAAGTGGACAGCAGGGGCTGGTGCCCACAGCTGTAAGACAGCACATCCACAGCCTATCTTTAAAAGCTTCTCCATTGGGGAGAAAAATAATATTTTTACTCAGTCACCAAACAAACTGAGCCAAAAATTATACTGATCATACAGATATTATTATGTGTTATCAGATTCCTTAGGTTGCATGAATTACTGTATATCTCCTCAAACATGATGTGATGTTACAACAGAACCGGGACAGAGTGTGATGTGTGAATGTGTGTGGGGGAGGGGGGCATTACAGTGAAGCGGAAGGGAACAAACCAACTTCTCAGTACCCCTGAAACTATAAATTTAGTGACAACTCTATTTCTTTCCTTTGGATTCTGGTTCAATAAACAAGCTATTAATTAAAGGAAGAAAATTTCCAGCTTATTCTCTAAAGTCTCTGGTCCTAAATTCTCCTGACTGTAAAAAATGATTCCTGTTTCTTCTTTTGCTTACACAAATTAATAAAAATAATTCTCCAGTGACTGGTTTATTTATCTTTGTACCAATCCACTCTTAGAGTCACACTGTTATTTGTACAAAAAGCTGGACAAATTTTAAAACAACTATTTAAAGGCAATAAAAAGCATCCCAAAGCAGGCAGAATCAGCAGAGTTTACTCTTAAGAAACTCTTACTATGACAGGTAAGAATTGTGTTTGTAGCCTTTTTTTCCCAGCAGTGTTCCCCATTGAAAACTGCAACCTTACTAGCTCAAGACGGCAGGAGACAAAGTTCAAGCAAATACTTTATAGATAAGACAAAGAAAGAATGAACCATAGAAGAAGTATTTGATAAATTGGACTTCATTAGCCCGGGAAAAGATACACATTATTATTTATAAGAAAAACACAAGTTAAAACTCAATGAGATCCCACTACATACCCATTAGAATGACTAAAATTAAAAGGCTTTGCAATACCAAGTGTTGCCAGAGATTCAGAGCAACTGGAACTCTCACACGCTTCTGTTGGGAATGCAAAATGGTATAGCTACTTTGGAAAACAATTTGAGAGTTTCTAATACAGTTAAATATAAATTTACAGTGTGACCCAGCAATTCCACTTGTAGGTATTTACCCAAGAGAAATGTATATGTATAATGTATACTGAATATTCATAGTAGCTTTCTTCATAATATCCAAAAACTGGAAAAAAATGTCTATCCACAAGTCAATGATTAAACAAATTATAGCAATCTAAATAATTGGATGCTTTTCTGCAATAAAAAGGAACAAATTACTGATAAATGCAGTATGAATGAATTTCAAAACCAGGCTGAGTAAAAGATGCCACACACAGAAGAGTACAGATTGTGTGATTCCATTTATCTGAAATTCTAAGAAATGCAGACTAATCTATAAAGACAAAGTAGATCATTGAGGATGGGGCAGAGGGCATTGACTACCAAAGTCCCCAAGAGAGTTTTTGGAGTAACAGAAATTTCTATCTTGTCTGTGGTGGTAATTACACGGTTTCCTTTGTCAAAAATCATTGAGTGCATTTTATTGAATATAAATGGAGTTTTGTTCTTGTTTTTAGAGAGGAGATTGGAAACATAAAACTCAGGATGATTCCAAATACATAGAACCTATCTTCCTAAAATTGGATCAGCAGAGGTCCTCAAACCTCCCTTGAATACTTTCCACAGTCCCACAAGTTAGGACTCGGGGCCCAGGAAATAACATCAGGGTCATGTCCATAAACTCACCTCTGGCTACCATGCTGCTTAGGGTGTGGTTGGCAGAAGCCAGGGGGCAGTTCTGTCTCCTGCTGGCCAGATGAGTATACGCGTTAGTCTCTCCTCTCAGGTGTGGAAGATTTATACTGAGGGTTACGTATAGGAGTCCTGATTTGGGCCTCAGACCTAAGCTAATGTCCCCAGCCCAGGTTTAACAGTTTAAAAAACAAATATGTAACACTGACGCCTAAGTGAAGCCCAAGTCCATTTAAACTGTTTAAAAGTCAAGGGTTCAGTGATGGTTAATTTTGTATGTCAGCTTGACTGGACCACAAGGTGCCAGATACTTGGTCACACGTTATTCTGGGTTACCTGTGAGTGTGTTTCTGGATGACATTAACATTTGAATATATAGACTGAGTAAAGCAGATTGCCCTCCCAAGTGTGGCTGGGCATCACCCAATCTGTCCATGTCTTGAATAGAACAGAAGGCTGAGTAATGGAGATTCCCTCTCTTTCTGCTTGACTGTCTTTGAGAGGGGACTTCAGTCTTCTCCTACCTTTGAATCTGGGCTTGAACTAAACTACATCATTGCCTCTCCTGGATCTCTAGCTTGCTGACGGCAGAACTTGGATTTCTTAGTCTCCATAACTACTTGAGCCAATTCTTTATAATAAATTTCTTTATATACATATGTGTATATAATGAACATATGTATTATCTTCATATCTATAAATATTTCTAGATTTTAGACATAATGTATGTGCATGAATAAGTATATAAACATATGTATATATAAATTGTTTATATACAAACGTATAATTGTGTGAATATAACATATAAAGATTGTTTATATAAATATATAAATAAATACGTTTAGCCTCTGTTTCTCTGGAGAATGCTAGCACATGGAGCAAAGGAGTATTGCCAGCTCCCCTAGAGAGGCCTGGAAAGCCTACTGGCATATCACACATTACACAATTGAAAATTGGTGACTAAAGTGCTCTGAGGCCTCCATCCACAAGAATTTTTCATATTCTGCATTTGATATTCTTTGGTACAAGCAGAGAAAACAGAACCTGAATAATATGAACAGAAAGAAATTTGGAGCCCTAAAAACAAAAGAAAAAGTGACCTTCATTCATTTGCATGTTAGACTTCTATTACTTGAGAATAAGCCATATAACTGGGATAATTTTTAATTCAGGAATGTAAGCATTTTGGACAGGGTAGGTTTGCCCTTATTAGAGTGCCATAAAAAAAGGTTATAATATGCTGTGATAAACTGGCTGATTCCTGTACCCCTACCCCCATCCACCTATCTCACACAGAGTCTGTGAGGTGAAATTCCCAGTCTCAAATGATTTTACATATTATCCCCTTTCTTCCTTTATGGATGACTGTAGCCTGTAAGAGGCTCCAGAAGAGAAGTGAGAGTCTCACAAAATACATCATAGCAGAAAACATTAGCCCACCCCCCAAAATAAACATGAGTTGCGAGGCGTATGCATATTTGGCTCAAAATGTGTAAAATAACTGAGGAAGTCTTTATATTGGTCTGATCTCTTCTAATAACTGAGGAAGTCTTTATATTGGTCTGATCTCTTCTAAAAGTTCATTATCATACATAAAAAATTATGTAACTTTAAATTAGATGTATATTTTACATTTTTCAAAATTCCTGGGTAGTATTTTCTTTTACAGTATTTAAATCAAGTATGAATTTTACTAAGAATTATAAGCAGTTTCTCTATTATTCAATATGCCCATTCTACATGGCATTAGGAGTAATAGTCTTTCTGATGACTGACAGTCAATTGCAAAGGGACCATGTGTGTTAAGATGTGGGGCTTCTGAAGGACCCTCTTAGGCTTTAAGTCTTTTCTGTTAATATTCATGGAACTGCATAATAGCTCCTTCTGAAGGCCCTTCTTGGTGGCCAAGGTGACTGTTTTTATTGGTAAATTCAGAAATAGTAATAAAATTAAAGATTTGAAAATCCTCAAAGCAAACTAGAGTGAACAGTCTGCCCGATTCAACCACTGTTTGCAAATATTTATTTTTTCATCTCTAAACCTCAGAGTGTGTTTGATTTGAAGCACTAAAACAGCAATTGCTCTGACCCACAGAAGATTTTTATGCTGAATAAACTACCTCATAAGCTGAAGCTTAAACATTTAGGGTGGATGTCTTGACACAGCATTCCCTTGTGAAGCATCTGGAATTCTGGTTTTCAATTGACTTAATTTTCATGTCACTCCAGAAAACTTCCTAGGACGTTAAGGAATGAAGACCTTACCTTTTAAGGTGCCATTCCTCATGAAACAAAGCCTGTCACTTGGATTTCCCTAGGATGAAACATGAAGTGTTTTCTCTTCTCTGATCTAATTTTACAAGAAGATGTAGAATGCTGGTACTTGCTGGATATGTCATGTCTCCTCAGATAAAAAGACAAGATAAAAAAGCTGGACTACCTCTCTCTACCTCAACTTATTTCCTAAAATTATAGTTTTAATTTTTTGAGGAAGCCTATTTTACTCTAGTCGTCATATCCTCCTCTACAAATTAAACTAATTGTACATTAAAATCAATTGAATCTACACACTAGCTTTAATGTATTGAAAAATGCAGCTTTTATGTAATCAGCACTCATAGCGTACAGCTGACCAAAAGAGCTGTGTGATTTCAGGACATTTCTTCTCTCAACGTTAAACTTGATGACTTGATCTACCACCATCTCTGTAATATTCTCTGTTGATGTTTCATGTTCGTATTTCACATGAGTGGACTGAAACTAGATCAAGTGGTCAAACCGTCATCCACGCTGTCAGCCACTCATCGGCCAGCTGGAGGGCTGTCAGTGATGTGTATGGAGGATCAGGCCTACAGAGTCAAATAGCTATTGCTAGGCATAACGGGACCAAAAGAATCAAGGACAAATGTTCAAATGTCTTTACATAATGATTACAGAGGTTTTTTCCATTGTCTGGCATGCTGTTTCTCCTGCTGTTCTCACGGCTCTTGTCTTCTAATTGTCCAGTCCTCAACTTAACCACTATCTTCCCTGTAACACCTCCTTTAACTGCCCTAACTAAGTAGGTCTTGCCTCAACTCTGTTATTCTCAATCATGGCACTCTTTTTGTTTGTTTGTTTCATATCAGTATCACAATTTATTTTTTATTTTTTTTAAGAGTTTATTTATTTATTTGACACAGAGATAGAGACAGCCAGCAAGAGAGGGAACACAAGCAGGGGGAGTGGGAGAGGAAGAAGCAGGCTCCTAGCAGAGGAGCCTGATGTGGGGCTCGATCCCAGGACTCTAGGATCATGCCCTGAGCCAAAGGCAGGCGCTTAACAACTGTGCCACCCAGGCGCCCCAGTATCCCAATTTATTATAGTAAATGCATCTTTGTTTACTTTTTGATCATCCGTGCTCCCAACTAGACTGCAAACTCTATTAAGAGAGAAACACTTCCCTTCAATAAGTAGATATTCAGCATGGTAGAATCTGGTTCATAATATGCATGCAGTGAACATCTGACAAGTGATTAAACAAATAAAGAAAGTGTACATATTCTTAAAAAATAAGAACCTGAAAGGATATGCAACAATCTCTAGTTGTTGGGGAGTTTTAATTGATTTTAACTTTTATCTTTATCAATTTCTGTATTTATTTTCTATCTGAAGATCTATTTATCATAGCGGGATTTTCAGAGTTTAGAAAGTAATAGAAAAAAACAAATAAACATATTTTCATAAACTACAATTTATCTCCCAAAAGAATTTTTTTTTGAATTACAGTATTTTGAAAGCAATTTTTACATAGCAGGGAGTGTAAAAGTATGTATGACTAAGTCATTCTAAGTGAACCTTTTTATGTATTGCCCTTTTGATTCCTAAAAATAAGATAATTGTTTCATATTTACAGGAAAGGACAATTGTGTTAAGATAAAATGACAGATATTTTAGCAGGGGCAATGAAAAAATGAAACTGGGATCACATTTTCAACTTCCTATCCTTGGTAGAAGGACAGTTAGGGATGCATTAGAAATGAAGTGATTAAAAGTCAGACTTTCATTACATTCACATTTTTATACTTAGGAAAAATTATAGGTAATTAAGTTGTGTCACAAGCAGTAAATACCAACCAACACTAAAAACTAAATGTAAATGGATTTAATTTTGTTTTCAACATTTAAGAATATAGATAGTGATTAGAAAGGGTTTGGAAAAATGAATAAGTAAAGCTTATTAAAGGAATAAACATAGATATAGGGACTAAAAACAAAAACAAATTTCTGATTCTTTGAGGAAATCTATTGGTTATCATTGATAGTTTCATGGCCATTGTTTGGAAGAGGAAGGATTGTTTCAAGGAAACATTGATCAACTGATATTTTACTTTATCAAAACTTAGTAAGAGGATGTGAGTATGAGTTGCAGAGAATTTGGTCAGATATAAGGAAAAGATCTTTTTCCCTTTATTTACAATTCTTGACATTTATTTTTCAATAAATTTTTTTAGGCAGAATTCTCTGATGTAGGATGAGTCAACACTGAAAGGAGATGCGTGCAGTCACAGTACTATAGTCCTTGAAAATCACTGAAAATTTAAGTTTATTACTAAAGTAAAAAAGCAAATACTCTGCTGACCTTGTGTCAAGAAAATCAACACAATAAATACTGCCAGCTCTGATATTCTATTATATCCTGCCAATTGGGATAAGGCTAAGGACTTAGAAGAATCTAGGACAAATGACAACTAAATCCCCACCCAACCACTTTCCTCCACCCATCTCCCATACACTCTGCCCCAGGACCACTTGTCATTTTTCTTCAAATCATTTATCTATCACAGTGAAGTTCTGATTATTTGAATGCTCATACACATGAAAGATCAAGTAAATGTGGTTTCAATATTGATTTGGAAAACCACATGCCAAGAAAAGGAGATAGGGTTGTTCCAAAAATTAATCACAGATTTTTGGGTGATATGCAATACAATGCCACATTTGCTTTAGTCGAGCCAGATGGAGTACAAATGTTTGATTTTTCAGATCTACAATGATACAGAGCCCAGAGATATATGCAAGAAATATTACCCAGTTGGTGGTCCTTGTTTCACTTACTATTGCTGTCAGAGCAGACACTGATAGTTTATTTTGGGTTGAATTTCACTCACTCAGCAAAAGGCTATAAATTTCATGTTAAGAAAATATACACTGCACTGAGCAAATTATTTTCAAATCAGTGAGATCAATAACTGTGTTATAATTCTAGTATGTTTGAATTATCCATATTGTTATTCAAATCTCTGTTATTGATTGATTATATACCATATATTGTATTTCAAACCACATTACATCTTAAGCTAGGAATGTTTAAACATTCTAGTATAGGTGTTTGCCCACAAGACTTGCATCAAGAAATTATAGGTACTGAAACCAAAAGAACCAAATCCATTGGCGAAATGTCTGTGTATTTGATATACTTTATGGCAAAGATCGAGTATTTTCTCATTAAGTCATTGTGGTTTTGATTGTCAAGTTTCTTTATATCTAAGGTAACTCTTGCGGGATACTGCATATTTCTAAAGTAACAATAGGCCTACTATTCATTCCATAGAGGTCTTGCTTTCCTACAAAATAAGGAACATGAAAGCAACATGGGATCCTATATACAACTTGCTTTCAACCAGAGAGAAGAGAAAAGGTAAGACATAACAGCCATCAAAGTTCTATAAACCAATTCTTCTTATATGATGCAGCAGTTGAGAGAAACTCATATTAAAGACTACCAAAAAAACAAAACAAAAGAAAACAAAACAAATCAGGATTCTTCTAGGTTTGGAAATTCTCTACCAGGAGAAAAACAAACTCAGGAATTCCCAAGTTGTTACTGTGACTTAACTCTACACTGGATTTCGATCCTCCCTTAGAGAGATGTTTTCTAAATAACTTCATAGATTTAGGCAAATTTATTCCCAATTGGTCTGCAGTAGCCAAATCTTGTCATTCAAATTTCTAAAATAGGGACTTGTAAGTACTTTTCAACTTCCCTAACTGCAGGATTTCGTTTTCAATGCCAGAGCGTTCCCATGTTAGGATTTCCAATCACTCTGTCTTTACTGATACTTGTTCAAACTTATTATTGCTCTAAAGTCTCTGACTGCAGAAAAAATGTCAATAAATGAGCATTTGCATTTGATGTTACCAAATCATCAAAGACCAACCTTTGTAACTTTAGATAAAATGCACTTATCTTTCACTTGAATATCAATACAAGCAAAATATATCAAGATGTAGTTGATCAGAAGATTGATAAATATTTACTGGGAAAAAAACAGAAAAAATATTTTGAGTAGAATGTTGGTTAAAAAACATCTGTCTTGGAATAGGTCCAGGTTTTGGAGGAAATTAATTTATCAAAGAGATTCTGTGTTTACTTAGGTACAGATTTTCGTGAGGAGAAATTTGAGAAATTCTGAGAGCTTTGTCTCCTATCAAGACTTACTTATTTTGGCATCAGTTCTGATGGGCCCTCCTCAACATTCACAGAAAAACAGTTCTGGGACCCTCTCTATTCAAAGACTCCATGAAAACCAAAGAGGAGATTAAACTCTTTCATAGATAAAGAACTGGAATGACAGAAAATCTCTATGTATGACCAATGCCACACACTCTTGGAACATTTTACATCAGTTAAGTTTTAACAACAGCCCCTCTCCAAAAAAAAAAAAAAAAAGTTAGGTTTCTTATTTGCTCAGTTTGCTTTGTTTATGCTAAATTCCCACCATTCAATATAAAATGCTGTAGTTAACAACTCTTTTTCTCTAGTTTGAAACTGATTTCCTACTATGATTTTATCTATATGTATGTACTGACTTCTACGTTGTGGTTATCCTTCACTCTCCCACAAACTACTTCTCTTCTTCTCCATAATTCCTTCTTCCTGCTAGAATGAGTGAGAAGGCTCTGGCAGCACGCACCTAGGCTAGTGTCCCAGTTTCTGAGACAGGATTCTGAGAACCCTGAGTACCACCGGAGGCATAGTTCTGACATGGTTCCAAATCTCTTAAAAAAGTGGTTAGACATTCTAGATACAGAGAACTCCTCAATCAAAAGCCTTGGGAAAACACAGGGCAAATGTGTCTAAGGAAAGTGATGCCTTCTGGAAATCAATGGAAAATCATATCTGGGAAGTTAAAAATAGTTACAAAATGCAAACAAGATTTCAAACACTCAACCTATCTCTTTCAAACCATTCTTCTCAATTTTGCCTACATATGTTTTCTTTCTCCACAGCTAAAGACACTTGGCCATCAAATCTATGCTCTGAACTCCACTCCCAGTCTTGAGATACAATTCTTAATCTGAGCAGGAGGAATTGAAAGGACTAAATCCAAAAAACTGGGACAAACATCAGGTTATAGTTGCTGTTAATGCTTAAACACTTGCCATTTGTTAAACAGGAAAAACTGTGAATCTTAATTTGGGGATTCTGATTTGGTCTCTGCTGAGTGAGTCTCAGTTATGGTAACATGGACTCGTCCTGTTTCCTAGCCAGCCATTTTTGGGATTATCTGCCTATTATAATTTCGCTAGCATTCCAGACCATGTTGAAATGGAGTCATGTTTCCCCCTTTGTCCAGCCCAGTGGTTTAGAGCTTTCCATGTGATCCTAGTTATTCCAGTACCAACTGTCTTTTTGTACTTAGAGATTTCTGATTATCACCAACCCCTTAGTTTCCCATAGCTTTCTTTTGTTGACTTGTTGCACCCCAATTGGCCTCACTTGTTTGGTCCTTGTGAATACTGCCTGGCCCTGAGGGTACCATGCTCTCTTTTTGTTGATCCGGTCTTTTTTCATGGTGATCATAGTTAATTGACCCCAGATCCTACCACCCTAACCTGCGACAATTAATAGTGTCATTCCCAGCCATGAACGGACAGATGATACATTTCTTCCTCCTTCATTCTTTCTGTATTTTATAAAATAGAGCCAACATATTGTACCTTTTTTCAAGGCTTTGTCATGAACTACTAAGCTCTTGCCATTTGCGGTATAGGCAGTAAAATTACTCTTACCTTCAAAGAAAAAAAGTGGTTGAGGCATGCAAGCAGATAGATAACGATTCCTCAGTAAAGAACCAGAAGTTTAGGTATCCAGATCATTGCCTTTGGACGGCACATTTGCTTCTATCAACAAACAGTTACCGCACTTGTGTTTCTGGGGCCAGTCCTTACTTCGAGTGCAGAGATGGGTGATAATTGATTGCACGTGTTATACGAGTACGTGATCACACAGCACAGTGAGGGGGGATCAGCTGCTCAACCAAATTCCCGAACCTACGCTAACTGGAGAACTGATAAGAAGGCATTAAGGGAGTAGCAACACAAATAAAATACACTAGCCTACTTCCACAAACATCCAAGAGCAGTAGTTGACCACCCTGGCTAAGATCAGGATCAGCTGGAAAGCTTTTAGAAGCAACAGATGCCCAGGCTGTCTACCCTAGAATCTTGGAGTGGAGGGGGGATTCTGAGGAGAAAGCGGGGTGGAAATTCACTACTCTGTGGTCAAACTGGGGAGTAGGCAAAGATTTATGTAATCAGCATCCAAAGACAGGTTAATATGTGCAGCAGCCAGTAATGTTTGCTTTTAACAAAGACAAACTATGTGGGGCCTTAAGAAATTCTATTATGTTACAGTTTGCCATTTGTCTATTTACTCTCCTTCATATCCTTTCAGAAATTATCCAAACATTGTAAAAATCAATCAATCCTGAACAACACTGATGATAAAAAAAAACACCCGGGGTTCTCTTTAAAAATACGAAGCCCAGGGCTGTACCATAATGCCACTGAAACAGACTTTTCAAGGACAAAGGCTTGGAAGCTGGAGTTTAACAAGTATCCCAGGTGATTCTTATCATTGAGGAAGTTTGGAAAACACTGATGTGGATACCGAAGGCTGGTGAACTTTGAACTTGTTTGTGATCTGGTGCCTGTGAACACATGACAAGCACATTATGAGAGACACATACTCGTGTGAAGCTCTCCCACACCTGCACTGCAATCACGCAGACGTCTCACAGTTCCTTGATGATTTCATGTCTGTTCCCACATCAGGGCCTTTGCATCTGCTGTTTACCAGTCTGGAAACTTTTTCCCCCAACTCTTCAACAGGCGGAATCCTATTTATCCTTTGCCACGTTTTCACAAAAGCCCTCCCAGCTCTGACCAACTATATCCCGTGACCTGTTAAAACCTCTTTGCACTCTTTGCTTAACTTCATAACAACCATGACTGTTTCTGGTTATTTATCTCTAGTGATAATGTTTTAGTATCTGTCTCCTACACTGGATGGTAAAGCCCTGTGGGGTAGGGCCTGGCTTACGGGTTCACAGCTTTATCTGCAGGATTTCACAATAGCAACGTAGGCATATGTGAATGAATGAAAGTGCTCAGTGGTAGCACGTAAGACGGAACAAGGTCGTGGGGAGAGATTTGTAGGAGTGACTGAGATGAATATGTGTAAAGCTGGAAAGGCTTTCAGAGGGAGGCAAGGACTGTGCTGGGCTCTGCAGCAAGGGGACTGGCATAGCACAGAGGAGCGGAAACATGGCAGGTGGGCGGAAGGCTCTGCAAACGGCCTGGAGAGGAGAGACAGTGTGTTTGCGTTCTGAACAAGAAGCCAGGCTGCATGAATTAAGCAGAGAGAACAATCAGGCTATGATGAAAGTGGAGGACAGTTAGATAAAGAGTGACTCATGACCAGTTCTGATTTGACGTAAGCAGAAACTCAGAGATCCTGCAGGGTTCAGAGAAGGAGAGAGATGATCAAAACAGAGCTTGCAGGGGATGACTCACACTCTTTGTGTAGGACTGAATGAAGGGACAGGACTAAAGATACATGAAACCAGCTAGGAGGCTGTGGCAATCAAATTGCGGTGCAATTAGGAAGCAAAATGGGTGCTGTGTTTTACTTGGGTATGTCCGACCTAGTGCCACAAAAAGTTTGACGCACCTGGGTAGAAATATGATAACAGCTGTAGAATAGAGGAAGGGAAGGGGTCCTAAGAGAAAGGCAGTAAGGTTTGAACTAACTTTCATAGAAGAGGGAAGAGAATCAATGAAGACAGTAAGTTATAGACTCGAGAGGCTGCATGCTGCAAAATGGGATGGAAAGGCAGGGGAGTCTGAGAGCAGAAGAAAAGAATGAGCTCACTTCTTAGCATGGAGTCATAGTGTGACATTTCAGGAAGCCCATCCTTTTTTTTTTTTTTTTAATATTTTTATTTATTTGAGAGCACGCTCGAGCTCAAGCCCGCGTGCAGAGGGGAGGGGCAGAGAGAGAAGAGAATCTTAAGCAGACTGCGCTGAGCTCAGAGCCTGACCCTGGGCTTGATATCAAGACCCTGAGATCGTGACCTGAGCTGAAACCAAGAGTCCATTACTCCCCTCAGGAAGCCTATCCTTTACTCAAGGGGAAGAATTATAGGACATGAAAAAGGGCCCGAGAAAAAGAAAATCTATTACTTCAAGACCATGAACTCTGAAGAGACACCCATGGTTATCAGAGTGCTGGAGGGGACAGTAATGAATCTCAAAGGACATTTTCTAAGTTTGTTATCTCTGTAGTGTTCAGGTATGTTTGATCCTCTTGACAACTCCCTTCTTTGTATCATTATAGTTTTGATAATTGCGGAAATCCTCCCGTCCTTATTTACTATTACTATTACCATATTCTCTGTTGCCTCCAGAATTCTAGCTTTACTATTTTTAGTTCTTTTAATAGCTCTACTGAATGTCTCTAGCTTGCCGAAAATACATTTGAATGATTTCCCGAAACACTCTTTGCCCCTGTTTTGTGTTGCTTCGTCCGGATCATCCTGATTTTCTTTCCTGGATTATTGAAAACAGCCCCCCTACCGCTGGTCTCCTTGTTTCTAATCTCCTGCCTTAGCATTTCATACTCATCCATCAAAGCGCACTTCTATAATTCAGATATAATCATATCTCTCCCTTGCTTAAAATCTTTAAATGACTATAAAGGAAAACCGTCAGGATGAAGGGCAGATAGATTTGCTTGCACAAAATTTCCTTTAGGATATGTCTGCTGCCCCTCTTTTCTTCTTTCCCTCTTTCCATGGGTAGTTTGTAATCTGTTCATTTCCCTGAATGGCATGCACTCTCTCTTCCCTCCCTACCTTGGTAAGTGGCATTACCTATCTTTGTTATCCTTATCATCCTTTTGTTGCCTGACTTTTATTCATTTTTCAAAACTTCTATCATCAGCTCCTCTAGGCGGCCTTCCCTTGATTCCCTCTGCAGCTCTCCCGTGTGCTCACATACATGATCATAGCTTGCCTCAAGCACAGAACTATAATTTGTATGCCGTTTTTTTAAAATTCTAACTAAAATATGATCTTCCTTAAGGCAAAGATGGTGTCTCTCATACCTCGATTTTTTTTTAATGCCTGGCACAGTGCCTGATACACTGTTTGAGGGAAAAACATAAGGACAGAAATAGTGGGAAAGGAAAGAAGGAGAAAAGGAAGGAAGGGACAGTTTTTACCCTCACCAAAATTCTACTAAAAGGTTGGGAATACAGGGAGAGAGAGAGAGAGAGCAAAAGCCAGGTCAAACTGGTACAACCCAAATTAAAGAATATTGAGTAAATTAAGTGTCAAATTCATAAGAGCCATTAAACAGCATGAATTATTTTTGATAATTTCTCATCATTTTAATAATTCTTTCTGGAGCACTACGTTAATCCCTGATTCTAGATACTGTGCTGGTGAAGTTAGGTGGTATAAAAATGAGTAAGTTTTGGTTTCTACCCCAAGACCCTCAAAGTTCATTAGGGGAGACATTCAGACATATGTTGCATTGATGCCTGACCAAGGCCAATGCAGTATGTAAGAGGGAACAGCCAAACATACCAGATAGTAGTGAGGTTTGTGGAGGTTTCAAAAGGCCAGTGACTCAAAAGGGGTGAGTAGAAATGTGCCAGGGTCAGAAACAGAGGGAAAGCATTCCAGAGAAAGGACCAAAGCATCTCGGAGAATGGCAGAGTTTGGAATGCCTGCATTTGGCCAAATTCTCTTCCTTTGCTATTTTTAGGAGCTTGGGAGTAGAGACATAATACAATATACTTGTGTCTTCTTTCACAATATCCTCAACCGTGTCAGTTCTTCCACTTCCTCCCTTGTCTGTCATGTCACCTGCTATCCTCTGTCTTTTCCCCACATCATGTTTGTCCGATGAGCTGAGCCATTCTGCTCTCCTTATTCTTCTGTGATTCCCCTCATTGCAGTAGCTAGAGCACTTAATCAACCACCTACCTCTAGAAGACAGTCCATGACCATCTACTCCCATTAGAACATGTCAAGGGGATAGGGTGGTGGTCTCGCTATTCGTTAAACCCTCTTAGTATACTCCCTCTGACAGGCATGCCATTAAATAAGTTTTCCAATTATCCTATTGCATGATTCATCATAATTCATCATGTCATTAAAGGACTATTCTCATCATTCTGAAAAGAAAAAATGCATGCTAACTGAAGGGACACCTGGGCTAGATGATATTAATAGTTTATATAGCCATCTGAGTGGAGTGTTTGGAGAGGGAGACAATACGGCCATAGCACATCCCCAGCATTGTTGCTACATATGTCTCTCTGGGACACAGAACCGAGTCTCGGGCAGACCACTCTCAGAGACAGCCTAAGATTGCTCATGTTTGAAGGCTTTTTGTGAACCTGGAGGCTCCTATGGGGCTTTCACAGACCTAACATGCGCTAAGCAACTAACATGAACCAAGTTCTTTACTTGCTGCCCTTAATATTTCACTCATTCTCACAAAGAAGAAATGCATGGTAATTATTCTAATTTTCTGGATGAGTTATCATAAGGGTAGATAGCTTAGTATTTCACTCAAAGTAACAAGTATCTTATCAATAACTGGAGAAGCTGCCATTTGAATTTGAGTATATAATACCCAGGATGCCATTTTCCCGGTATGTTTGTAGGCACTTGCTCTTCTCTGACCAGCAAGCATCACTAATAAATCATGACAGTGTCACCCCCAGGACTGAATATAGTCTCAGAAGCATTGTAAGAAGTACTCCAGGTTCCCTCTACCAACTGATAGAGGCATTCAAGCTCAACAAGATTGCTTCCTATAGTCATTGCTTTGGCCTTACCAACTTTTCTATATTATAGAAATAAGAAGCTGAAGAGAGCAAGAAAGTAGACCTAAATTGTGAAGACTTTTCAGCTTTCAAGCTGAAACATACCTAAGTAGTTTCATTCCTTGAGAAAGTGCCCTCCTACCCGGTCACATCTTCTGCCCACATTTGCCATCTTGTCCCTTGCAGATTAGTCATAAAATTATGAGCTGCTGCTTATGTGTCAACACCAAATTGCCAATTTTTGGTCCTACCTTACAGGAGCATTTTAAACAGTCTCTTCTCTTCAAAAGCCATTTATTCAAGCATACTAACTTAATGCTTGAGAATAATCGGGCCCCTTAGCAATCTAACTATTCCTGTTTCCCTCCTTGCCATTTCTTCGTATTATGAAAAGAAGACGTAATTCTAGGATTTCTAATCTATTTACTGGCAGTGATTTCTTCCATCTGAGGGAAGTCCAGAAGCCTTTCTCTCGTAACACTGAGAGTTTAACATACATAGAGCTGCCTGGCAGTGAGTTAAATGCTCACACATGGATTTGCTTCTTCACTTCTCAAAACAGACTTGTGAAGTTGTTGCTGTTAGTACCCCATTACACAGATGAAAAAATTGAAGCTTTTAATAGACAAACGTAATTTGCCCGAAATCACAAAAGTAGCCAAGGAGTGATGTCTGTATCTGAACCTGCAAAATCTGTCTCGGAGCTTTCGAAGCAGCACATTACACTGGCTCCCTCCATTCAACACATACAGGCCCCTCAGTCGCTTACTGGGACACCTACTGTCTAGCACACAACGTGGCCACAAACAATAAAGGAGACTGCTACCAGGACAGCATTAATTACGAAGACATTCAGAATCATTTGAAGTCTCCACCCCAGCTATCGGACCTCCCTGTCACCCATTCTCTGGAGATCACGCTCCACAGCCAAATCACAGATGAGTCAGCCTCACCAGGCCTTTTTGATTCTTTGGCAACCAGATCCTCCTCCAGATCCAAAAAAAAATGCAGGATATTCTCTCATCTCCTCCATTCTTGGACTTGATGTCTTCTTACAGCTGTAGCTCACTGTGCACTCTGGACTGACTCTGTCCATGGCTGAGTGTTAAGGTGCTTTTTCTTAGCTTGGGTCAGACCTGCTTCAGGTTTTATTCCAGAACTAAACCCTGGGATTCTGCTTTGTCTTTGCATTTTATATTAGGTGTAAAACTTTCCCCATAGCAGCCAATCCAGCAGTGATCGTTCTGAGTAACACATATCAGATCTATAGCTCTTCAGTTTCGTTACATTTCTACGTAGCTGTAAGAGAAGAAAAAATAACCTATGCTTCTGTGATGAGATTTTGATATCATAGTGGAAGTGTTTTTATCATCTTACACAGATGATATTCTATCCTTAATAATCTTTCAGTATTAGCGTTAAAATTAACATTTTAATACTAAAATATCATATATGCAATGATGAGACCAGGCACACAGATATTACCATGCTTAGACTGTAGTAATGCAACTTGTAATAAAACTGATTACTATAGAGACAGTAAGCAACAAGATAATTTATCATTTATACATCATATTAGCTAACTTAGAACTATTATAGTTTTATAGGTTTTTGGACCTTTATGTACATCTTGCTTTTATCACTAAAACTTCCCCGTTCCACTTATCTAGACAACAAATAAAAAGGTTTAA
This sequence comes from Ailuropoda melanoleuca, assembly GCF_002007445.2. Classification (NCBI taxonomy): domain Eukaryota; kingdom Metazoa; phylum Chordata; class Mammalia; order Carnivora; family Ursidae; genus Ailuropoda; species Ailuropoda melanoleuca. The sequence continues at coordinate 31,915,400 of NC_048236.1, forward strand.
TAGTTATTTAAATCACGATGGAAAAACCCATCACATTTAGGCAGCTCAAAATTCCTACCACCTTTTCTTTGTGGTGGCAAGTTTTGATTCATAGCTTGCTTTATTGTGGCATGGGCTCCATGAAGGAAGTGATATCTTGTTTCATAATGGGGGATGCAGGTTGACTTTCCCATATAGGTTACCTCTGAGGATTCCAGTATGGGTGTGGCCTGGCCCATTCCTTACTGATTCAGGCTCCAAACCAGGAATCTACAGACTGAATAGACTCTATAACAAACAACCCTTAATAATCTCTAGCATATTAACTATCAGCACCTTCAGTGAATACTTAAGAACTGAGGGGGAAAAAAAAAGTTTCCAGGATTGGACTGAGAAGTGGCTAAGGAAGAAAAAGTTGTACTATAAAAAGTAGTGGCAGATCAAAGATCAGTTCAATCTATTTCATGAATTTGCCAGGGGCTACCCCATCTAGAGAACTCCAGTTCATCTGTGGCCTGGATGACTTGCACTGTCAACCACCTGACTTGACATAAAGAGGTAGAGAATGGCATCAGACTTGTGCCATCTGGTATTATTGTTCCTTTTTTGAGAACTAAAAGTAAAATTAAAATGTAAGGAGGAAAACAATGAAGATTGTAGTTGGGGGAAATGAAAAACACATTTTGATGTTTATTTCACTGGTCTCACAAGGCTAACTTTGTAACAAACAAAGGGATGCGGTAGATTAAAAACTAGCATTAAAATAAAGAAATACAGAAATGAATCAAGTATTTAGACATGGAAATATACAGATCTTCAACTTTAGTTTGTACAGCTGTTTGTTTTTAAAGCATAGAACTGTTCATCTAAAAGAGTTACAAACTAAAATCGTCTTAGAGACCCATGAAATTCTTCTTCTAAAATGGTTCCATTTTCTTGGTTGAGGCTCAAATTATTCTGATCACATTAGTTTGTCTTGGATAATATTGGTTCAGCTGGATTATCTAATCATTATTGCCATCTCACTCAGAGAATTTGTTTTGTCATTTTCCCACAATCTAAAAGACTTAAAAAAAGAAAAAAAAGATTTTAATGCCCACAGTATTGTTTATAAAAATAAAGGTCAAGATCGTTTTTACAATTGCTTAATCCAGAGATTTTTCTGGCCTTGGAAAGAGCTGTAGGTTCTAATCCTGGCAAATCTACAGAAAATTCAGAGGATCCTGTTAGCCCTTTCCTATTTTCCTAGTGATAAAAAAAAGGAACACTTCTTTTAACCTACAGAAGGGCAAATAACACATTCAAAATAATAAAATATGAATAACTCAATAGTCAATTAAGTCCCATGGGGTTATTTGGAGAATCTGATAGAATTTGCAAGAGAGGCCTGGAAGAAGCCAGAAAAGACATTTCTCTGCATGCTTCTAAAGAAAAAAAATATACTAATAATAAAGAAGGAGAATACTTTCTCAACAGTTTTGGAGAAAACAAAAAAATAAAAATAAAAATACAAAATTCACCCTGTGAGACTAGGGTAGCTAAAGTCTCATACAGGTCAAGAGAAATACAGTGTCAAGGGAGCTAATTTCACTCCCTGCTGATTTTAAAAGAGAATCAGGATGGTTCATGAAGATCCTTCAGAAAGTGAAAGTAAAACTCTTCCATTGATTTAACCCTGGTTAATTTCAAGTGTAACCTGTATAACTATTGGCCAAAATCACTAAATTATTTGGATGGCATTTTTTTTAAATGAATGGAAAATATTGTGTGTGTGTGTGTGTGTGTGTGTTTTAAATCATTGGCCATAGACTTGAAGAATTTTTTTGGTTGAAAAGGAGCATATTCCACATTAAAATCTTATTAGTGATTTCTGAGGTTAATCCCCAGAAAAGGGAATGTGTACATCCAGTCTATATCAGGGGCCCTTTCATTAATAACAATTTCTGAATTTCCTTGCAAGCTTTTAAAAAGTTAGATATGTTATATACAGACTAAAGGCAACATTTTCATGGATCTAGAACCTAAAATTAGAGGATGGCACAGACTGGATGTTTGTGACCCCTCAAAATCATATGTTGGAACTTAATCCCCAATTCGATGGTAGAAGGTGGGGGCTTCGTGAAGCAAGTAAGTTCTGAGAGCAGTGCTTAAGTCATTAGCGCTCTCATATAAAAGGCCCCGGAGAGATTCTTCACTTCTACCCTGTGAAGACACAGAAAAAAGACAAGTGTCTGCCAGGAAACTATCTCTGACCATGCACTGAATCTGCCATCACCTAGGTCTCAGACTTCCCAACCTCCAGAATGGTGAGAAATAAATTTCTGTTGTTTGTAGGCTACAGTCTATGGCATTTTGTTATAACAGCTTGAGAGGACTAAGGGGAGGGGAGAAAGGAGGTAAAGAATTCATTTCCATTATAATCCAAGAAAAGAACACGCATCATTTAAACACGGTTTGTTAATAAGGATATCCAAAATTTATGAAATTTTGAAAAAGAGAAAATTACAAGTTGAATGTATTTTGTTCTTGCTTTTTTTTTTTTTTTAAAGATTTTTTTTATTTATTTATTAGACAGAGATAGAGACAGCCAGCGAGAGAGAGAACACAAGCAGGGGGAGTGGGAGAGGAAGAAGCAGGCTCATAGCTGAGAAGCCTGACGTGGGGGCTTGATCCCATAACGCCGGGATCACGCCCTGAGCTGAAGGCAGACGCTTAACCGCTGTGCCACCCAGGCGCCCCTGTTCTTGTTTTTGTTCTTTAAAAAATAAAATGTCAAACGAAAGGATAGGGAAAGATGAAATAAGTTTGTGAGTTGCAGACTGCAGTTGGATGATGAAAATAATAAAATATTGTTACTTGGGTGTGTATTTGTGTATGTGCATGTATGTGTTTGGTTTTACTGACAAGTATCTCTTATCTTTTTTAGAAGTATGAAATATACACTAAAAATAAAAAAATAACTGGGTTGAATAGAATTAAAGGATATATTGATATCAGTATCAAGACTGACATCTTATTTGCTTTAATCTCGCTATAGCTAAAGTCAAACAGATTTTGCCATTAGAAACAACATGACAACACTTTAGATATTTCACAAAGCCTTAGTGTGAAAAGAGGCCAAAGCAAATATAAACTGAGGCAATAGCCAACACCAAAGTTTCAAACCCTATTAAAAAGAATGCAGTGGTGTTGAAAATTCCATGGCTTGAGATACAATGATGCATCCAGTTGTTTTATTTCATAATTTGTAATTAAATTGGAATTATCAAGATACATTTTGGCCTTCCAAATAATCTGATAAATATTAAAAGACCTTGAAATGTTAATCATTGCAAATAAAATTAGTTATGTGGAGATTATTCCAAGAAAAAAAAATCATTTGATTGTTTTACTTACACTCAACCGTTCTTGGAAGGCAACACTCCCCTCATTTTCACTTAAAAAACAAAGTACACATGCAGTCGTTTGATTGTTTGAGCTTTTAAATTTGGCTCTCAGTCCTTTGGAGTATAATTCCGTTACTGGAAATTCAGTTAAAGTAACTCCTTCAATCTCCAAACACTAACCAGATAAATCACATTTCCTGCCTTCACTCCTTTCTCCACCTCTCTGCAGATTTAGTACTGATTGGCAATGAAGATGATAGCTTCGGACAGCATGGTGGGTTGATGAAAACAATCATCTCCTATCCTTCGGCATCTATTTTCCTCCCTTCACTTTGTTCATCTACAACTCTTGTCAACCACAGCTGCTCGTTAGACACCTGGAGGGCTTTTGAAAACCCCTCCCCTTTCCTAAGACATTTTTATTTAATGGGTCTGGGGTGGAGTCCAAATAATAATATTTTAAAAGAAACTTTTCAGGTAATTCTGATGTGTAAACAGAATTGAAATGGCCGGGTTTACCGGGAGTTAGGATGGGAAAGTGAGCGGGGTTGGAAACGTGGCTAAGAGTGGCCTCCTGATAACCAATCAGGATGCCCTGAGCCGGCCCTCAGAGAACCAGTCAGGATAATCTGGCCTTTCAGTACACCGATTACCTAGTCTGCGTGGAATAGACCCTAAAACAGCACTCTCTCAATTTGAAAGCACACAGGCATCACCTGGCCATCTTGTTAAAAGCAATTTCTGATTTAGTAGATCTGTATGGGACCCGAAAGTCTGCATTTCTAAACTGCTTCCAGGGGATGTTGTAGTGGTTGTTCCACAGACCACATTTTGAGTAGCAAGTATTTAGGATAAATCTGGTCCCGTAATAAAAATGTGGTCATTTCTTTCAAAAGAATGTAATACTGATACAAAAGGGTGTAACGCAGGGCTATAACAAAAATTTAGAAACAACCTAAATGCCTATTAACAGAGCCAATTTGAAGGGATAATATTCAATCTGTGTGTTTTCAAAAAAGTTGTTAGTAGCATGGAAAAATCAGTAAAATATAAAATTATATGTAAGCTAGAAGTGCCTGGTGGCTCAGTCGGTTGAGCTACCAACTCTCGGTTTCAGCTCAGGTCATTTTCATAGGGTCCTGAGACCAAGCCCTCCTTGGGCTCTGCCTCAGTGCAGTTGGCCTGGGATTCTCTCCCACTCCCTCTCCCTCTCCCTTTGCTTCTCCCTTTGCTTGCACTCTCTCTCAAATAAATAAATAAATAAATAAATAAATAAATAAATAAATAAATAAAATCTTTATAAAAAATTATATGTAAACTACATAGGAATATCCTAATTACATTCAAATGGGTGGAAATAAACAGAAAATGATCCAGTATGTTAACTGTGATTACAACAGGTTTTGTGATTATCAGCAACTTTATTTTCTTTCTAGTTTTCTGTATTTTCCATTTTATCCAATTAACATGTTTTATCACTATAATAAGATTAAAGCATATTAAGCAAAATACTGTATTACATCAGGTAATACATTTCTTTTTGATGTTTGTATCAAAGGACATCTACAAGATTTAATCCCCATTAGTTTAACCCTGAAATTCACTAACTTTATCAAAATTTCGATATGCATCTTTTTCACAACTCTTGATGAAGTTCCTGTTTTCATTACTCACTGTGCCTAAGCAGAATAGTACCTTCCTAGATTTGTCAAAAAAAGAAAAAAAAATCTGTTAAGCTTCAAGACAATCGAATATTGACAATTGCAAAGTTAAGCAAGCATAGTTGATAAGCCTAATCCTTTCTCTTTTCAGGAAATCATAGGACAACCACACTCATGAAAAATAGATTATGTACATACATATATAGATACTGCTGCTGTGCTGCTTATGGATTTTGCATCTATTTTTCATGAGTGTGTTCATACATGATTTATTATCATACATCATCACCAAAAATTGTGATCAAGTTATTCCAGAGATGCGAGTTGGTTTAGTATTTTTAAAAAATTAATAATAAAATGATGTGGTTCACCATAACATTGGATCTAACAAGGCAAAGTCCCTCATACCATGGCAAATTATTTGTAATATTTAAGTAAAAGCCTCGACTCCTCTATTCATGAGGGTCTTTGCCTTTGTCCACTAAGATTTCATCTAATAAAATAGAACACTTGTTTTCTGGTGAATCAAACTTACAGAGAAACCATCAACACCACCTTTAAATCTTAAATCCATCCTGAAAGCCATACACAAAAATATGTGGGTGGATGAGGACTCAGCAGGCTCTTTCATTAGAGAATGGGTCTTTCTAAGCACATTTGGATGGGGCACAAGGATCCAGGCTCTCAGAAGTGGGCAGTTACAGTCCAGAATTGACCAAGGTATAATGACAATTTCAACTAAGAGAAAACCTTTCTTGAGCAGAAAGGCCCCAGTGATCTCCCTATGGTTGATGATACTGCAGCGAAACCTGTTTTGTGTGTGTGTTTGCCTGGAGCACCCCTCAGCTCAATGCTACTCAGTCCTTTGATGACACTGAATAGCTTCATTTTATCTTGCTGCCCACATGTACTCCAACCCACGCTGCGACAAATGCATGTTTAACCCTAGCTGCATATAACACTCACCTGGTGAACTTTTCTTAAAGCGTAGTGTTGGGCTCTACCCAGAAAAACGGAATCAGTCTCTGATGATGGAACCAGAACATCATTTTGTGTTGTTTTATTTTTTAAAAGCTCCCCAGGTAACTCCAGTGTGCAGTAAGGGTTGAGATCCCCAGTGATAAACCACTAACTTGACTACCATTGCCTTGAACAAAATAGACCACCTTGGGGTATAGCATTTTAATACTGATCAAAACTTTAAGCCAAGGTAATGGGATTTCAGGCATCAGTTAAGGCCTAAAGAGAAAAAAAGTGAATAAAACCAACAACAACAAAACCCTCCTACAATTTTGACTACAGGAGAGCCTCAGGGGCCTTTGACCTCAGGCAAAATAAGTAGTCCCCTCCTACCTGTTTATAATGGTAATTCTCTCTTAATTTTTAGGGTTCTGGGATTTTTTTTTAATCCAATTTATTCAACCTCAAGTATATGCTTTTCTGTTCTGAGATTTTCTAGATTGGCAGGAACTCTGGGCTATGCTAAACAGACGAAGACTGGAGGTAGAGAGGTATATTTCTGTGATACTTGTGACTTACATTGCACCAGTTTCCATTAATAATGATAAGATTGTCAGTGTGGGCAGCTTATCCCTGTCCGGTATTGGCCTCTGTTCTATCTGTCAAATCTACTCCAGAAGCCCTACCAACCTTCATCTTTCCACCCCAAATCAATCTGGTCTTTTAACTTGCCCTCATGCAGATGCTTCCCCTTCCCCAAAGCGATATTTTTTTCCCTTTATCCAACATTTTACCGAATTAGGGTTACCAGAGAAAATATAGGACCGACAGTTAAATTTGATTTCAAATTAAGAAAAGTAATTTGGGACACATTTATGCTGAAAAATTATTCATTGTTTGTGTGATATTCAAATTTAACTGGGCATCCTATTTTTTGTTTTTATTTTTGTTTTGTTTTTGCTAAATCTGGCAACCATATAGCAAATATATACTAAAATGCAACAAAGCATTTGGAAATTTGTTTGCCATTGGAATTATGGAAGACACTCCCTTTCCCCCCAAAAAAGTAGTGTCATTTCTCACCTTAAACTTACAATCAAACCAACAAAATGAGAATCCCAATTTCTAACTTTTTCATTAAAGAGTTGAGGGGAAAATGGATAATAAAGCAATCTTAGTGGAAATCAGTCTGAGTCAGCATTAAAAAGATCAATTAAAGAGAAAAAAATTCAATTTTGAAAACATTATTATCAACATGACATTTCTTTGTAAAGGTTCTTATAAATTGCTTCTCCATTCAGTAAAAATTTTCTGGATTAAATGCAAAAGTCATCTGTTAATCAGCAAGATTTTACTTTTAAATTTAAACCAAAATGAAAATAAGGCTATGAAAATAATATTTCATTCTACCTCAGCTTTTTTTGTACATGGACCCAGCACAGGATTTTGATATTTATTCATTTCAAGCTCATAGTTTTTTATTATTTTATTAAATAATTTTTCTAACAATTAGATGTTTAGGCCTTAAGCCTTTTTTGGTTTCACATTTCTTTATAGTTTCAATGTGTCTTTTAGGGAGAGAGAGAAATTCCCAGTAAGATCATAAATTACATGATGGCATAGAGTAATTTCATTATCTTCATCTTCCCTTCCATCTTCAGCCCCGTGATGCTGCTAGCCCCCTACCCACTCACTAAATATAATGGGTGGATCTAACAGATGTGTACCTTTCATAAAGAATTTTAAAGAGAAGCTTCAACATTTCTTTATATAAGAAAGAAGAGACATCATGCTAAGATTACAGTCAGACCTGGGCATGTGTCAGCCATGGGCACACTTGTCATTTAAAAAACAAAACCCCCAGAAGACTTATAGATGTGCATCAAGAGATTTGTACAAGGATATTTACAGCAGTGCTGTTTGTAATAGGACTACAAACAAAACTAAACTAAAAATGCAAATAGTCATTAACAGTAGAATATATAAACAATCACCATGTATTCATATATTGAAATACTATTAAGAAGTTGAATTTCATATACACACAATAACATGGTCATAATGTCGACCAAAGATAAGCAGACATGCAGCATAATTCCACATACATAAAACTCAAAAGTATGCAAAAGAAAACAATATATTAAGTTTACAAATAATTTAGTAAAACTATAAGAAGACAAGGGAATGAAAAACACGAAATCCAGATAATAGTTATGCCTGAAGGAAAGGAACAAACTGAGACCAGCAAAAGAAATACAGTGGGTTTCAAGGTAGTTATAATGGTCTCTTTGTTAATGTGGGTGGTGGTGGTCACTCCAATATGATTCTTTATACCACCCATATATTTTATACTTGTATTATCACAATGATATTCATTATACAAACTAATAATAAGCAAATTTTCTCTTCCCAGGACATTTTGTTTGTCAGTTTGTTTATTCGGGATATATATATCAATGTATATTGATATACATATACATATGAAATATGTATATTATATACATATACATATGAAATGTATATTGATACATTGATATACAAATGTATATTGATATACATATACATATGAAATATGTATATTATATACATATACATATGAAATGTACATGTACATATACAAAAGAAATGTAAAACTGAAAGGGGCTTAAGGCCTAAGTGTCTAATTGTTAGAAAAATTATTTAATAAAATAATAAAAAACTATATATATATATATATCTCACACACACATACATATATAATATCCTCAGTTAAGTTGATGTTTTGGGGTCTTATTTTAGTAAATGTATCCAAATTCACATTAGATGTTAGCTAGAGGAATCATACGAGTTGAGGGGGGAATTCTGTAAGAGAAACTTGACCGTATTCCTCATCTGAGCATGAGCAATTAAAAAAAAGGGGTTGGGTTGAAGGAAAAATGACTGATGAAGTCTCAGAAAGTAGATGAGTCAGTCTTAAACAAATGCAAAAAGAAGGGGGTGGTAGAGATAGGTTTATAGAAAGTGAGACAGAGAGTTCAGAATGAGACTCACAACCAGGGTAGGGTGGAAGACTGGGAATAAAGGTTGAGAACTGTAAAGCTTTAGTAGAACTGATGAAACAAACGAGATCTGCCAAATAAAAATAGGATTGAGAAGTGTTTTTGATGGTCCAATTTAAGTTATTATAATCAATTATAACAATACTAACCTACAAAACTGTGAGGTTTTTGACCTGCAGTTTAGAAATAGGAAGACTTTTAGTTATAGTCCACATTTATTTGTGATGATGGTATCTGTGACGGAGGGTATCTGTAAGTCAGATAATAATATATGTAATATTCAGGAAAAAAGTTATCATTAAGAAAGGAAGAAAAGGGTCTCATTGAATGAGAAAACCGAAGGGTATGGATGAAGACCAGGTGTAGTGGAATAAGTTAATGAGAGCTCCAGAAGGCCATGGCATCAGGCATCATGCTCAGCGAACAAGACACTTATGTTTTTAGTGGTGGAGCAATTTGAGCTTATGAAAAGGTTCATGGTGTGGATGGAAAGTGGGTAGTTGAAGTCAATTGGTATGTAAGTTCATTGTCATTAAAGAGGGTAAGGGATCATGAAGCTAAAATCACCAGAATTCAGAGTAATGTCATTCAGATTATGGTGTGATTAGGAGTGGGGAAGATTTTGAGCCTCCCAAGGCCTTCAATCAAAGTAGATGCTTTGCCAGAAATTAAGTAGAACACAGAGACAATGGGTGGCACAGTCGGCTTACAGAAATCTCAAAGCATTGTGACATTTTACAGGAAAATGGAGGAACTATAATCTGCAAGTGCCGAGATTTTTAAATAGCATAACTATTTTAATAAATATGTCCAAATTCACATTAGATAGTAGCTAGAGGAATCATAGGAGTTGAGGGAAGAATTCTTATAACTAATTTTAGAGAATTCTCAAATCTTAGAGAACTGTCCATAATTTTTTCAAGTTCATACTAATTGAATACTAATTCTTTACTGACTTGGCTTATAAATTCTAAGCCTTCTATAGACTATATTAAACAAATCAAAATGCAATGTTAATGTGCTATGGTGTTGTTGGGGATTAGGGGAAAGGAACTATAAGTAGACACATAATATGTATATGTAACATCAGAGAAGTTAACCACCTAATGAAAGAGAGGATGGAGGCGGGGGCCACAGTCTAAAAATTACTAGGAAAACAGTAAAAGTTAAGGCTAAGAATGAGCAGAATATTGAATGTTGGGTAGAAATGGAAATAGCTAGTCAGGAGTCCAAATTAGAGCATTCTTCAAATGGTGATGAATAACACACAATCTGCAAGACTGACTTAGGACAGTTTCCCCAAAACACAGATTCTGAGGCAGAGAATGCTCTTGGGAAAATTATCTGTAGGACAGTGAGGAAAGTGGGATTGGACATAAGGAGAAGTTGAACTGCCAGGCAGTTGCAAGAGAGGCCTTAGTTAATCCTACAGGGAGCTCTAGAACTAGAATGTCCCTTTAGCTTTTTCCCAAATCTCCCAGGAAGGCAGGTCATTGTACCCCACACCAACAAGTTATTAAAGGTGGGCCAATTCCCAAGAGGGAACATAATCTTGTGAAAGTCACTACTTCAGCCCAAGGAAATTCTAAACAGGAACTCATCTGAGAGCAATCAGCAACTTGCACTCCCACAGTTGAGCCAATGTGTGTGAACTGTGGCATATCAGTGCATCTGTACAGCCATCACTCATGGTGCTCAGATTCATTTGTTTCACCTACTAAATTGACCACACCTTCTCCAAGTTGCTGGTTGGCTTCCTCTTCTGAGGAAATTTACAAGAGGATGGTTATTAGAATAAACTATAAACCCTGCCACTGCAGCTGGACTCAAGACCATAGCTGATACTCATTTTCTTCTTCCTCCACTACCCATTCCACATGCCCTTCACCCTTGGCTAGCACCTCTGCAATTTAGGTGGCCTTCCTGAAAGAGTGACCCAGATCCTCATCCCTAAAGGAGCTAAATCTTCTGCTCACCAGGCTGCTATGCTATTCATTTATCATCAAAATTGTGCAGGGAAGATAAGCACTAGTAAATCACTTGGGTGCCAAGTCTACTACTGATGATCAGAGCCAATCACCCTGGCCCAAGGGGTGACTTTTCTTCTTGCCTAATTGTCTCTTCAAGTCTGAAATGCTAAGGCAGCCATTGCAGCTTCAAATTTAATGGAACTCTTATTGTGTCCTCTGGTGGAAGCATTCCTCTATGGAAATCGGGACATCTAGATTCATTGAAAGGCAAATTCCCCAAAGGAATCACTGGAAATGATGAGATGTGGGCCTTGGTTCTTGGTTCTTAGATTCATGTATTTTACCAACTGGGGACACAGTACCATATATGGCCAGGGTTTAGGGTGTAGACTGCTTCGTGGAGAATGGTGCCTCATCTTCCTGGGGGATTATCTCCAAGCTGTTGCTTCAGCTCCACCTTTACAAAAAAAAAAAAACATTCCATATTTCTATCATGTCAGTAGCTTCTGGGAAGCTTGGTATGTGATAAGACCAGAAGATTCTATGGTCATGCACTACCCTCACACCTCCTTTGCTATAAAGCAGGTGTCTTGGTCTGAGGTGATATACAATATATCTCGTTGGTAGTTCAAACACTGTAAGTTCTTGGATAACAGCATTGACTGGGGCAGGAAAGGAAAGTTATACTTGGAATATGTGTTGATTCCAGATTAACCAAATCCCTCCTCCTTCCAAAGTGGTTTCATTGAGGGATAGTAGCACACTGGGGGCTCAGCATTAGTCTCTGTTGCTAGTGGTTTGGATGTTCAGCTGCATGGTAGCTAGACCAGTCTTGGTGAGTGGAAGTCCCTGCTGTTGCACAGTCTCATACCTCTGTCATGGTTAATAAGCTCATTGAGCCAGCATTGAGCTGGCCAAAGATAGTACTAAGTATCATCTCACAGCTCACTCACTCTATCTACTTGGTTGTTTCTTGCCTCGTTTTTGGTGGATGCTCTCTTGTGGTCATGTGATATCAAAATCTGCATACTCCATGCCAATTCCCATAGGTCCATCCTGTTTCCAAGTATAGATTTTATTATTACTTAGATATGGAAACAGATAGATCAGGGGACAACTGCCATTGAAAGGATTGTTATACTCACAGATCCCAAGAGCAGGGGGCAGACCACACCACAGGAGTCACAGAGGAAAGCAACATAGTCAGGAGGCAAAGGGAGAGGGGGAAAATGTAGCAAGAACTTCTATTAAGGTTTCTGTAGGAAGGAGTAGTGTGTGAAATTGCAGGTGAGTTGTTTTCTATCTCTAGGAATTAGCTAACCTTGGGATGGACAGTTTCTCCAGGGTTAGCCCCAGGATGTCAAAACATCAAAAATACAGAATAATGGCTCAGGCCATTAAGCCACCAACTCTTGGTTTCACTCAGGTCATGATCTCATGGTCATGGGATCAAGCCCCACATTGGGCTCTGAATTCAGTGTGGAGTCTGCTTCAGATTCTTTCTCCCTCTCCCTGTGCCCCTCCCTGCTTGTGCATGCTCTCTCTCTCTCTCTCTCTCTCAAATAAATTTTAAAAAATACAGAGTAATAAAACACAATTAATGCAAATCCATTGCCACTTCCCCATACCTGTTGTCCTTGATTTTTCAGGTTTTATCCTTCTAGAACCCTAAAAAAACCAAGCTATTCACCACTTCCAATGAGTCTGTATATATTTTTACCTCAAGCTACTTCTCTCCACAGAAAGTAGATGGTGAGGTACACTGGTAAAAATAGCCTGAATTTTCACAAGGTTTATCTTCTGCCCTCAGGATCAGATACGTCTTACCAAAATCTTAGACCTGACACTATTTGCTTATCTGATTAACTTGATGCCATCAATACAATGGACCATCTACAGAATGTCCAGATGGTCCAGGCTCTCCCAGACTAGATTATGACAGAGAATAGAAAAGTTAACATAGCCCTGGAGCAAAAGATAAATGCATACTGTTGGCTGTCCCACATTAATTCAAATTGCTCCTTGTTATGGGAAAAAACAAAACAAAACAAAAACAGACTTGCCAGACTAATGTACCTAAGACCAATTTGATCTGCTTTAGAAGAGACACCATATCTAATACATCAGTTGCTGTTGGAGTTACTATTTGCTTAAATTTGTGATAAGCTGTTATCACCTGCCAAGTTCTACCTCTGTTTTAAAAATCAGAGTGATGAATTAAATAGATATAATGGGGACCATCATTTCTGAATCCTTTAGGTTTTTAAGGGTGTTCTCTGATGTTTCTTCTGTGATGAGTTTTTTTTGGTTTTGGTTCTTTTTAATTTATTATCTTGGCCAGGAGTGGGGGCAGGAGTGGGAGGGAAGCACATTTCTGAGTTTCCATTTGGCCTTTCTACTATGTTAGCTCTTGCCCCTCAGGACAATGAACCAATGCAGGCATTCTTCTAACTACCAAGTATATCCATTCTGATTGTATATTTGGAAACTGGAAAAATAACTACTAGTATGTGTGTGGACCCAATAAGCTGGACCCAGGCCAGGACTCCATTTTTTAATCTAATCCACAAATGCCTCTCTTTAAGAGGGGGAGTCATGGTGATATTTTGAATTCAAGATTATTAGTCTCAACCTAAGCCCTATGCTTAATAGCCCTCAAAATATCTGAGTATTCCCCTTACTTATATAAAGGGCCATAGGTTGCTTTAAGGGGATTGTTACATACACATATTACCATATGTGTATGGTAAGCATTACAAGATGCTTCCTTACGAGGATCCAGGCTTTCCTTCAGTCATTGATTCAGGATCTAAAAATAGGATGAGTTTCAAATATTGGACAAGAGATCATGATGTTTTATTGTAGTGCCTATCCAATAAATCTTTGATTTCTTTTGGTTGTATAAATTTTATAAATTGAGCAACACTTTTTTTTTAAGATTTTATTTATTTGACAGACAGAGAGCAAAAGCAGGCAGAGTAGTGGGCAGAGGGAGAAAGAGAAGCAGGCTTCCCCGCTGAACAAGGAGCTTCATGTGGGGCTTGATCCCAGGACCCTGGGATCATGACCTGAGCCGAACACTTAACTGACTGAGCCACCCAGGTGCCCCAACTGAGCAACACTCTTATCAGATACCCATTTATCTTGCACCTAGGAATATCATGTTCTATATCTTCATAGTTCTATGTAGGCTAGCTCCTGTTGGCTGTCCTTCGGACCTTGCTATCAGTTGTGATGATTATACCTACATTGCTTCTCAAGTTTTAGTTTTGCCTCCTGCTCTCCATTATTCTGAACCCATCATCCCCATTGCTATCGGGAGCCCAGCTGTATAACAGCATCTCAGAAACATTGATCACTGAACTACTTAGAAGTGCTATAGCCTGGTGCTCCCTCATTAGAGCATCTCTTGTCAGTTTGGTAGGTGGAGCTTCATCCAGATTCTCCCACAGTGGGCTGGGGTTTTCCAGCCTTACATTGTGTACCTCCTCCAGCATGCTTATTTCTCCAAACCTCTTATCTCTTGCTCCACTGTCTGCCACAGTAGTTCTAGCATCTGTACTTTATTTACTGAGGGCTATCCCTTATTTAAAATTCCAAAAATGTTACAATGTTAACACTGTTTCTTAAGGTCCTCAACAAGGTAATAAATCTTACACTATGAGACAGTGTTCCCGTATCGATGAACTCTCTCTTATCCAAACTCATGTTCCACCCTCAGAATCCCATATACTCTCCAGTCTCCTACTGGTACATGTTGGCTGGCCCATGTTGGCTAGTCCTTCAGCATTTCCTATTTAATGCCAGCATGTCTCTGGCAGGGCAGTGTTATGACTTGACCCTAGTTATTTTTCTGATGCCTAGTAAGACAGGTGGAGATAGATCCTGAAAGGATGTGTATTATGTTTTGAGGCAAAGACCTCTTCATTGTCTTCAAGCAGAGCAGGAATTCTAGACTTTAACAGGATAAAGTAGGCTATTTCTATGAGTTCAATGTCCTAGGGCAGCTGGAGATTCAAGATTTCTGAGTACATTGACTCAGATGTCTCCATCCCACATCTCAGTGTGCAACTGAGGTCCTAAGAATAGTAGTCTTGCCAGGGCTAAAGATTCAACGTTCTCTGGAACTATTTTGCCCTTATAATTAGATCCTGGGCTTTGTACTCAACTTTCCCCCCCCCTCTAGCTTCTAGAGATGAGAGTCTCTTTCTATGCTGCTTAAGAGACCTTCTGGCTTTCACACATCACCTTAAATTACTGATACCTTCTGCCTTTCATAGTCTTTTTTCAATATCACCCAGCAAGAACCGGGAGATTTCAAAGTCCTCATATTCCTTACTTTCTTCAAACTTCTTCAAGGTTTCTAATTTAAAAAAAAAATATATATATATATACATAAATATATATATATGTATATATATATATTCCTTTATAATATGTGTTTAAATAGGTGTTAGAGTCTGTAATAATGTTATAATTAAGGATATGTCCACTTTTCCTCATTATAAATAAATCAGATAAGTAAACTGTACTTCTTTCCCATCTATTCCATTGATTTACATTACTAGAAGAGGAATTTTGTGGTCAAATGGTATATCTTAAAAGTTTTTGGTATATATTTTCAAACATGTTCCAGAAATGTTAGTGAATGAGATGGAGTGAGAGACCTGTCCCGAAAACCATTCCAATTTTTGTAATATCATTTGTGGTAATTTTTGCTAATATGTCAAGATAAAAAGGCATTTCCTTTCTCATTTTAAATATTTTGAATCTTAAATATGTTATAATGGCTATGTATGTTTTTCTTTTGTAAGCTGCCTATCTGAATTCTTCAGAAAGGTCAACAACAACCAACAACAACGCTCAGAACAATGAAGGCCACCTGGTGCAATGTTTACAAACTGTTCTGGGAATATTCCTATGCTCTGATACTGAGAAACTTAAGGGTTGGAGGCAGCAAGCCATCTTGGGGAAAGAGAAGCCATGCTGTGGCGGAGGGAAGGGAAGCAGACAGCACTATTGGCACAAATCCTAACTCTCCCACCCCCACACACAATACACACTTTGTTTCAAAAAGTATCTACATTTATCTTTGTTTTATCTATTTGGCATCTCCTTAAGATTTTCTTTTAAGTACAAGGTCAAGTAAAGCCACTTTGAAAACCACTACTCCATGCCCAACCTTCCAGTATTGTAGATGAGAAGGAAACGAATCTCAGAAAAGCTGGTGGCGTCTAGCAACCAAGATCAGCACATTGGGCTGGAGCCAGGAGGAGATCCATCACCTCCGCTCTTCTACTGGGAGATGTTTTCTTTTTCTGGTTACCCAGCCAGAAAACAGGACAAGGTGATTCAAGGTACAAGGTGTCACAAATTTCTCCTTAAACTCTCTCCAGTTACTGCCCTTCAGGAACGGGTGAGACTCTTTTAATAAGACCTTCACCACTTGTCATCTCCAACAGCTGGCCCCCATGTTCTGTGGCTATCCAACACAAAGCAGCCTCATCATGTGGACTTCTATAAACACATTATTTTAAAGGAAAGATCAAAGATGAAATAAACTGGCTTAGTTTCCTATCAGTTGTGCCCTGGGATTCACATTTTCCCTTATCTCTCTCTTTTTTTTTTTTTTTTAAGATTTTATTTATTTATTTGACAGAGAGAGAGACAGCCAGCGAGAGAGAGAACAGAAGCAGGGGGAGGGGGAGAGGAAGAAGCAGGCTCCCAGCGGAGGAGCCTGATGTGGGGCTCCATCCCAGAACTCTGGGATCACGCCCTGAGCCGAAGGCAGATGCTTAATGACTGAGCCACCCAGGTGCCCCCCCCCTTATCTCTTCTAAACATTTGAATGATAATGTTTTCTAAGTAGTGGTTAGTACACAATTTACCAAATCATCATTTACTGACTCAGTTTGGATTTAAGGAACATCATCTTAGTTATTCAGTCCTTGGACATTATCAGAGCTGAAGACACATTTCTGTTTCAGGTTTTACATATTTTAGCTATCGTTTTCAGTTCATGTACTTTTTTGCCTTAAAGCAGTTTCAAGTGAGTACAATTTTAAGCATCAAAAAGGGAATAATGATACTTTACTTGAACTTTGAACTTTAAGAACTACCAACAAGTTCTGCATTCTAAAAATGACCTTAATTATTTCCAGTTTTTCTACTTTTTCTATTATTAACTCTTTATCTTCTTAATTAATATTTCATATCCTATGATCTGTAACTACTACTGACAGTAGTAGTAGTACCTTCTATGTGCTTAGAAATGTATCTGCATTTCCTCGTTTAGTCTTCATAGTAACAAATATTTAGGTGGGTTAGGGACTATTATTATGTCCATTTCACAGATGCAGAAATGGAGTCTTAAAGACGTTTAGTGTCAAATTAAGGCTTTAAATCATGGTTTATTTGTCTCTGGAATTCAAGTTTTCATACAGTATATTTTATGCCTCCCATATTACAGAAAGAAAGTCCACAATTGTTCCTTTGATTGAACCTTAATTTCTGTGGTTCCTCCAAGCACTCCAAGTCATATTTCAAATTACAGAAATTTTACTAGACCTATAGTAAAATATACTTTATACTCACAGCTGAATTTCTCAAGACCCAACATGTTGAAGACATCCTGTTATAAATGCAAACACTAAGTTGTCTCAGACCCTTTAACATCCAGTAATTCCCTTGTGCATTGAAATGAAAGTACAGAATCATAACGGTTTGGTTTATACAATCCTAAACCTCTTGAAGGCAGGGCTTTATCTTTGTAAAATATATATATTTGTACATATGTATATTTGTAAAATATACATTTGTATTTGTAAAATATGAGTCTAGAACTCTAAAGATCAGGGACAAGTTTGCTAGATTGTCTCCTTTGACTTTCTAATTCTGCTCATGGACAGATCTTCAGTTCTTAGATGTGAAATGTTAAAAATTACAAGAACTGTACTCTGGAGTTAATATAAAGATAACCTAGTAAATATTTATTAGCATATGTGTTATATCAATTCTACAGATGATTTTGAAAACTCATTAAATGTTGAGGATTCATTTTGGCCCAATAACTATGTTCTGATAATATTTATGACCTAAAAAGGGAGAGTAGAGGGAGAGATGTTGACAAGGTTGTTACCATCACTTATGGAAAACGAAAATGATCTAGAATTTAGTTTCACATTTTATATCTGACAACACTGGGACATGAAACTATGAGGTATTCTAATCATCTTACATTGTCATATGATTGGCAAAGAGCTTGAACTCCTCCTCAAATGTATCTCACTGATAAAATTTTTGTGAGATGACAAAAAGTTTCTTTGTTTATCAGTTTGGAAAATAGACCCTACAGGCCTAAACAAACTTGCTTAAGGTCAATGCAGAACACAGATCAGGTTATAAAGAGTAGTGCGAGATCATACTTTCCAGTACCATTACAATGCTTTAGCCTCATTGTTATGTTAGTTGCCATCTTCAATACTGGCTCTGCATCTGCTAAGTTTTACTCAGCTACTAATTAGCATGGTTTCTTCTGCACGTCAATGTCTTAGTTCAAATTTTTAAGAGATGGATCTGATTGACCGAGCTCACCTTACGAAGCCAGGGCATAGGTCTCCTCTGACAAATGTGATCTGTGCTGACATCACAGCGTGGACCAGCAGGATTACTGACAGGTTCAACAGAAGAGTACAGGCTCATGAACTGCTCTTATGGTCACCTGAGCAGCCCTGGGTCCAGCTATCTTAAGGTCTCTGCTTGCTTATTTCTAGAATTTTTTTGATATTTCACTGGAAACTTATAGTAAGGCTCAAATTTTATTTGAGCTACTTTAAGTAGGTTTCTGTGCCTTATAAACAAAAAATCTATTCCAGAACAGATTCTTACAACCTTGTTAAAATTTTTCACTTCCCCTTTTAAGTCTTAAAATATATAGGGTAACTAATATACATTATTCTATTTTTGAAAAATTGTCTTTTTTAGGAGAAAGCTTAAAATGAAAATAAAATATACTCCACTTTCATGAAAATAGGCAGCAACTCCAATATACAGGAAATGAATAGATGAGGGCATTAATGAGAAACAGGAAGTAGAAAAAAGTGAGGGAGGGAAGGAAGAAGTTTTTTCCCTTTGCTTTGCTTTCCTAGAGATTGGGTGTTACATGGGTAAGTTGCCTTAGCTAGACTGCTTAGGTTCAAATTTAGCTTTGCCAGATTTAGTGGATGACCTGTGAAAGTACTCTCCCTGCACCTCAGTCTCTCATCCCTAAATTTGGTAGAATAACTTTCAGTTTTTAACTATGTATCTTAGGTTCTATAAAAATAGACTAAAATCTTTTTATGTATTCTATAGTAACTAAACAAATACAAAGCTCCAGTGGGCATTTATTATACCCTACTAAATGGAAAAAGACAGGACAAATAACCCTAGATAACTTTATGAATTGGCTAGGGAGTCTGAGGATGAGAAGACCGAAGCTTCTTTCTCAGTGGCCCAGGACAGTGTATAGACCCTCTACAGCCAAGTTTGGGGCACTGCAATAGGCCTAGACCATTACCCAGGTGTCCTTCTTCCATCAGAAAATTTTATAATCTCAAATCCTTTCCTCCCCTTCCCCTGAGGGACAGCCACTTCAGAGTCCAATATGCTCTGGGATTGAATAGTACCTGGGCAAAAAGTGTGTGCAATGATTCATGACAGGTAGCATTTTTACTTTCGTCCCAAGATCTCCTTTAGGTAGGTGTTAGAAATCTATAATCTAGAATTGCATAAATTCCTAACCCTGGCTTGCAAACCTTGTCAGCCTGTAGGGATCTCGAAATCTTTGACTGGGGACCTTACCACCTTGATTGGTAAACTTAGGATTCTTGGTTATTTTTTGCCTGCATGTGTTCAACCCCATTACTTTGATGGCCTCAGGGAGGTACTTGATGTACTCCAACTCAAGACTGGTTTCAAACATCCAGAGTTTACTGTCTGGATTTTAGGTATTCCCCTGTCAGTTGTGTTTCTTTGCGTAACCTTTTGGTTGGGTTTACTTGGTTCTGGGCTTTTGATTGCTGCCATCCACAGTCCTGGTATTACCATATATACCCAACACTTGCCTCGTTGGGAACAGCAGACTAGGTGGGTATCAGGACAGGGGCTAGAAATGAGGTTTACAGAGTGACCACTAAGTTTAGGAGCTATACTAGACACTCCCAGTGTGTGTGTGTGTGTGTGTGTGTGTGTGTGTGTGTGTGGTCAGTACTTATAAAATACTATGATATAAAGATTATTAATCCCATTTTACAAATGAGAAAACAGGCTCAGCAATCATATATAACTTGCTAGAAAAAGCATACAAGCAGTGAACAGTGGAATTGCTGGCTCCTCATCACCGTTGAACATAATTGCATCTATGACACACCATTAGTAGCTGGATGTCTGCCTTCATTCTTGGCTGGCTTTCCTTCACTTCTTTGTGGAGACAGCAGCCCATGTGGTTATTTACTTATTTTTTTTCTAAATAAATCTTGGCTATTAAAATGATTCAGAGTTTCCTGGAACCAACCACTCATTGGGACCCATATTATACAGATTCTTCCTGAACTCTTGACTTTCAGTTGAGCCAGAAAGGGAAACAGCATAATGGCTAATACAAAAGATTTGGGGCTAGACAAATATGGAGTCAAGTCCTGGCATCAGCACTAACTAGTGTGTAACTTGGTCTAATTACTTAACATCTCTTTGTGAGACTGTGCACGTAAAGTTTTTAACAGGACCTGAAGAGTGATGAAGAGTAAGTGTTCAGTAAACACTAAGTATCCTTGTGGTACTATTTCATAATTATCCATTATTATTATGTTCTTCCAATGCACTCTCCCAAACCTGTGTTCTGAACTGAGGTCAAGCAAAGCGTAGGGCAAGTAAAAGTTAAGAAAGTGGCATAAAAACCAAAGACTCAGAACAATAATTCTCTCTTTTCTTCAACATCTTACTCTCGACTGCCTGGCCAGAAAGGAAAATACACAGGAATGGAAGGTTTAAAGCTTTTAGAAGGGAGGAAAGAACGGTCACACTCCAGTTCTTTTCTGAGAATTCAATTGATCTGTTATAGTAAGTATTTGCTTTGAAACTAAGAGAAGAATTAATAGAGTTTTGATACAGAGGTTGCATGGAACCAGACTAATGAATGAAAAGTGAGCCAGAATTTACTAAGGAAATTCAAAACCTTTCCCTCTAGATCATTGATCCAGACCTGGCTGGGTTGTCATAATATTTCATAGCATAATAGCTTTAACCACAGTGCTGGGGGCACATTGCACTCCACGATTTTCAGGCAGACATTAGTCCAAAAATACTTAAAAAAAATTGAGTGTATATTGTCTTAATAGCTAACTGAGTAACTCTGAATAAGCCTCTTAAAGTGCTTTGTTCTATAAAACTAGTCCCTTTCTTATATTGATTGCTAGTGAATGGTGAGTACAAGAAACTGATAAACAATTTTAAGGGCAGGTCAGTTGACCTGCATTGCGGTCATCCCAGGTTATGTGACCTGAAACAGATCATTTACTGTTTCTGTCCTCTGTTTTCTTTTCCATAAAACGAGCATCTTAATGGTATAATTTGTATGGTGTTGATGTTAACAAATCACTCTCCCATGCATTAACTCAGTTTATGTAACAGTCCCCTCCTCGCCTACCTGCTGGGGTTGCTGTGGAGATAAAACAAGTTACTAGGTATGAAAAGCTTTTGAAATGTTGAAGACGCTAGTCAACCTTATGTAGTCATAATGGTTTCACAGTATAATTGGAAAATACTACCTAGAGGAACCATGCTTCCATTGCTTAAACAGATAGTGTTCTTAAACCATTAACATAGACTCCATTGGATTTTTTCAGCGAGTGAGCATTTAATTTGCGTTGCTGAGTTCGTGAAACAGCCAGCCTCTGTAACACACAGGCGGGCCCACCAATGGAGGAGGGCCTCATCAGCTCCACCCCAAGTGCAGCCTCTGATTGGCTCATTCCAAACAAGGACAATTTGTAGCTGCTATTCCAAGAAACCCACACAATGCAGAACTGCTTTTCCTTTTACACTTCCCACTGGTGTAGTAAATAGTAACATTTTGCCAGCCATTCATAAACCACTATGCCACACACATCTGAAGCACCTATTTTGAGATATCCTAAGAAATATGCAGTCTTTAAAACATCTCGTTTTTCAATTCTCACTTTTCTCTGTAAGCACGTGATTTAAAAGCATTTGCATAATGAAAAAGACATTCGAAAAGCACATAATTGTGAGCAGTTTTTGAAAGAACTGGCACAAAATGCAATTTGAAAAGTCATAGACTCAGGAAAGCAGCAAGCTATTTTTGCTTTAATTTAAAAACTTGTAGACGTAAAAAAATGTTTTAAACACACAGTGGAGCAGTGTTAAGTAATCAATGGCAATTTTGGCAGGCATTAAATGAGTTACTGCCATACTTTCTATTTATTGTCATTTTAAATACATTTTAAAATTAATAAATGGAAATTGTTATAGTGAAGAAATCTACAGATAAGATTATTTAAATTAGACAATTGCTATGTTCCATTTAAAAATGAATGACTATTTTTTTAAAATTTAACAATATAATATATTTCATGTAATATTATAATTTTAGAAATAGAATTCAGCACTTCATAGACACCAGAATACCATCGGTGAAAATTCATAAACTATATTTTCAATTTCTAAGATATTTCAGTGAAACTACTCAATTGGTGAACAGGAAATTGTTGAAGACATTTTGAAATGTTAAAGACCCTTTGCTACTTTTAATGTGTATGAATTACAGAGCTCTAATTGGAAGAATATGCGAAAAAAACGCTCTGAAGCTTAAAGCAGGTAAATGAATGACCCCTCCTCTCTGTCAGCTCTTTACCACCTAGGGACAAACCACATAGATGGCTTCTCGGCAAACTTACAGACGACGAATGTTGGTAGGCAGCTTCACGTTTAGAGTCACGAGATCTATTCCACCACGCCTTCAAGTGAAATTTATTTATTTATTTATTTACTTATTTATTTACTTATTTATCTATTTAAATAGATACATTTAAAAACTGAGGATTATGCTAAACTTTATAAAATGGGTGAGCTCATACAACTATATAGCAGATTTAAGCATTACAAAACTCTTCATTTATTTATTTGTAACCTGGGGAGTTTCCTTCTTAATTTTCAACAGGTAAAGAAAATAAAATGCTTTAAAAATTAAACAACACAGATAAATGTAAAAGATCAATTTCTTATATGAGAAAGAGAATCGAATGTATTTGGAGATGATGCTAAGATTACATCTTAGAAATTAATAAAAGCCTATTTAAACTGCTGAGTTGCTATTTTCTAAAATGACCAAGAGGCAAAGAGTATGGATCTTTAATTATAAATTCATGAGTCCCTTAAGAAAATTCAAACATTCTCCTCTTATTTTGTATCGTTTATCTGAGTAATTTATGTTTCATAACTTCAATTAACATCTTATATA
The DNA here is from genome assembly GCF_002007445.2 of Ailuropoda melanoleuca. NCBI lineage: Eukaryota > Metazoa > Chordata > Mammalia > Carnivora > Ursidae > Ailuropoda > Ailuropoda melanoleuca. Next base: position 31,938,911 of record NC_048236.1, read on the forward strand.
CAACTCAAACTATTTTCCTCATTTCAAGACTCACTTATCACACTCTTCCTGTTTGAGGTCCTGTGGTATCTAAAATTCATCATCTATCCATCAAAATCCTCATCTTTAGGGGCACCTGGGTGGTGCAGTTGGTTAAGCATCTGACTCTTGATTTGGGCTCAGGTTGTGATCTCAGGGTCTTGATCTCAGGGTCATGAGATGGAGCCTCATGTTGGGCTCCATGCTCAGTACAGAGTCTGCTTGAGATTCTCTCTCCCTCTCCCTCTGCCCTTCCCACTCATGGACACTCTCTCTAAAAATAAATTAGTAAATCTCGAAAAAAACCTCATCTTTAAAAATGTAACCTCCTTCTACCCGAACGAGAAATCTTGGAGTTAACCTATATGCCTCTCTTTCCTTTCTTTCTTTCTTTCTTTCTTTCTTTCTTTCTTTCTTTCTTTCTTTCTTTCTTTTTCTTTCTTTCCTTCTTTCCTTCTTTCTTTCTTTCTTTCTTTCTTTGTTTTTCTTTCTTTCTTTCTTCTTTCTTTTGTCATATCCAATAAAGCCATTTTTATTTATCTCTCTCAATTTGAACCTATGTTAAACTATAAAAGGGAAGAGGCTGTGTTAAGGCTTTCAGATTTCCTTGCCTGAAATACTGAAATAGACTTGCAAACTGTCAGAGGAAGAACCCAAGAATGACTAGCAGACATTCAGATGGAAGGATGTTGAAGACATAATCTTTCACTGAAAGAACATCTGCAAGGTTCTCTCTAAACTAGGAAAGAGTATATTTCATTAAAGAACTGATAATAGTTCTGCATGAGTAAACCAAGGACATCAAGGATGAACTGAGATGAGTACATAAATCCCAAAAGATCAGAAATATTATTTTTTTTCACTACTAAATCTCCAATGCCTAGAATAGTACTCAACACTTAGCAGGCATTCAGTACACATTTGTCATATTAATGGAGAAATGAATGAGGCTCAAGAGCTAAAAGACTCTAAAGGGCCTTGTAGTTTTCCTTAACATTTGGATATTCTTCAAAGGGCAACAGGAAGCCATTAAAAGGTTTTAAGCTGCAACGTGATATAATCAGATCTAAGGTTGAGAAGTATCACTCTGACTACTATATGGAGAAAAGATGGAGGGAGGAAGCAAGATTCTATGGAAGGAGACTAAGAGGATTTTCTACTAGTCAAAGGAAGAGAGAGATGCTATAAGCTTGAGCTGGGAAGCTACAATAAGAATGTAAGTAGATATTTGAGGGATGTAGAGGATATCGATCGCTAGGATTTAGAGATGAATGAAGTAATAGAAGATGGATGGTAGAAGAGAGGGAGGAAGCAAGAATGATGATTTGTAGCTTTGGCAACTGGTTAACTGGACCATAGAACATGGAAGAAGAAAGCCTTGTTTGTTTTTAAATTTGTTTCTTTTCACCAAAGATGTGCATACTGTGTTAGATGGAGAAATGTTGAATGTACTATATTAAAAAGACATATGCAAAAGGCAGATGGATATATGGGTCTGGCAGTCAGGAAAGCAACATCAGATACAAATATAGGTGCAGGAGTTACTCTTAAAGACGAGATCAAGGGAGTGAAAGAGATTCTAGATAGTGAGAGAGAGGGTGAAAGAAAGTAAGATGCTGCCTTGGATATGAATAACAGAAGGAAAGGGATGGAATGAAGAAGAAGGGTCCACAAAATAAAAAAGAAGGAAGAGCCAAGAAAAGAAAAAGAAAAAAAGAGGACAGAGAGCTATGAAAGTAGTAACAGGAAATATTACAATAAGAAGCAGGGTCAGTAAAGGATATCAAGAAAAATGCCTATCTTTGATTTTGCAACAAGTAGGTCATCTATAACCTTGGTGAGAGTAATTTCAATAAAGCTCCTCATGTGGAAGCCAGGTAGCAGTAGGCCGAACAGCTAGTGGGAGATGAGAAAATGAGAAAATGGGTGTGAACAACTCTTTCAAAAAGTTTGCCTATAAAAGGGAAGAGATAGAGCAGACAGAGCTAGAAAAGTGTAAAATCCAGGAAAGTCTTTTTTTAGATTTTGTCTTAAAGATAGTAAAGTGTTGTGGCACCTGGGTGGCACAGTCAGTTGAGCATCTTGGTTTCAGCTCAGGTCATGATCTCACGGTCATTAGATCAAGCCCCACATAGGGCCTGCTTAAGACTCTCTCTCCCTCTCCCTCTGCCCCTCCTGCTTATGCTCTTTCTCTAGCTCTCTCAAATAAGTAAATGAATCTTTAAAAAAAGATAAATAAAGACAAATATGTTTAAATAATGGTGACAAGGAACCAGTTGATGGTCAGTGGTTACAGATTTAAGAGTGAAAAGAGGAAATGGGTAAAGATCTCTGATTAGTCAAGATGGATCAGGATTCAAATTCCAGAAGAAAGCTTAGCTTTAGACAGAAAGTAGGGCATCTCACTATAATAGGAGAGAAAGAAGAAAAGCAGAGAGTGGATGCAGAACAGACAGGAAATGGCTTCTCTACTCCTTATAAAATCTTATATTCAAGTTGGAGTTTGAGATAAGGGAGGAGAAAGATTGAAGAAAGTAAAAAGAGTTTGAAATTGTTCTTGTGGGAATGGGAGAAGATGGTGAAAGATAAGAGATGGTCTTTTGGCACTGAAATCCCGTTGAGGTTGAGACCATGCATTTTATGGGGCAGATTCAAGATATTGTGTAACTTTTATTCTAGTAATATTTATCAGTCTGGATATGGAAAAGGGGAAGATACACAGCTAGGTTTATCTGAGGTTTTGATTTTTCCAGGTAGGTGTGACAGAAGGGAAGGGAGGCAGGAATGCTGATGATGATGATAGGGACAGAGCTTCAGCTTCCAAGCAAGGTACCAGGTTTTTTTTGTTGTTTGTTTTTTTTTTTTTTTTTTTTGAACGAATGAGAAATGGTGCAAAGGGGCTTTGGGAGCTTACATACTGGTCACTGTACTAGGCTTCAACATATATTATTCCAGTTGTGAGCTACAACAAACCTATTTTGTGGACCTAATATGACCTCCATTTTATAAATTAAAAAGTTGAAAATCTCAAAAAGGAGGAATTGCATATCCATGGCCATACGCCTAGGACCCAGTATAACTAGGACTCAACCAAAATCAAAACTAAGTAAGGTTGGGGCGCCTGCGTGGATCAGTCGTTAAGCGTCTGACTTTGGCTCAGGTCATGATCCCAGGGTCCTGGGATTGAGCCCCGCATTGGACTCCCTGCTCCGTGGGGAGCCTGCTTCTCCCTCTCCCACTCCCCCTGTTTGTGTTCCTCTCTCGCTGTCTCTCTCTCTCTATCAAATAAATAAATAAAATCTTTTAAAAAAAACCCAGAAATGAAGTAAGGTCTAGCTGACCTCAACGCTCAGGTATTAAAAATAAGCCACAGTTAAAAGTAGTGAGTAAAGAATTCTTTCCTTGTAAAATTCTGTCTTTAGAAAGTATACAAACAATTTGAGAATGCAAAGAGGAATCAGAATGACAAAATGCATAGGTCAGGATTGAGGACATTATTAATTCCAAATGGGATTCGGTAGTTCCCCCTTGTCTGTGGTTTCACTTTTCGTGGTTTCAGTCACCTAAGGTCAACTGTGGTCTGGAAGCAGATAATCCATCTTCCGACATTGAGTCAGAATCAATCAATATTAGCTTAACACTACATCACAATGCCTACTCCATTCTCTTCACTTCATCTCGTTACATGGCCACTCTATCACCTTATATTATCACAAGAAGTGTGAGTACAGTACAGTAACGTATTTTGAGAGAAAGACCATGTTCACATAACTTTTATTATAGTATATTGTTGTACTGTTCCATTTTATTATTAGTTATTATTGGTAATCTCTTACTGTGCCTAATTTATCAGTTACTTTATCACAGGTGTGTATGTATAGGAAAAAACATATTATATATAGAGTTCACTACTATTGACAGTTTTAGACATCCACCAGGGGATCTTAGAATGCATCCCCATTGTTAAAGAGAGATTACTATATTTTTCAACAATAATATTTGACTGTTGTGTGAAACCTTAGAGGATCCAAGGAACTTTCATAAATTTTATCTCAATAATCAAAAGAATTTTATGAAGTAGGTATTTTATCATTTCGATTTTATGAGTTTCAAGAAGCTAAAGTATTTAAGCTTACTTACCAGTGGATTATGCCTTTTCCTTAACACTTGTTAGAGCCCCTGAATCAAAATTATTACAGCTATGTTATTGGCAAGGTTATACTCACATATGAGCTCAATATAGTGAAAAGGTAGAGTGAATCTCAATACTTTTTTATTGTTTCAATTTTGAGACTATCATGAAAAAATACTCAGGATTGGATTCAATTTTTTTGAGCTTTTGGTGAGAAAATTTGCTTAGTTCATATAAATCAGATGGGTTTGACGCTGGAAAATAGTCCAACATCTCTCTCATTGGAGATTTGGCTACTTTTCATTCTCTTTCTGTGTAGAGATCACAACTTAAGATTCTTGCAGATTGTTTTCATTCTGAAAACATCTGACATAAGCTTGCCCACTCCCCTCTGTCTCAGGACACTTCCATTGTCTTTTTACTGAGCAAATAGAGAAATATAGAAGTAAATTAATAGAGAAAAGTAAATATATAAGTATATGTCTCTGGAAAAGTACAGAGTATAAAATATAAACCAGGAAATAAGGAGTTAGAAGGAATATTGAGAGAGCTGCCTGAGTGAGCAACATGTTACTTCCTACCAAATAGTTTGGCTAAACCCAAGTATGTTTTATTTGATTTCTTTTCTTCCTTCCCTGTAGGTGGTCTTCTCATCCTACTCCCTCCTCTTAGGGGAACATTTCTGGCTTCACTAAACCAATAGGTCTAGGCGGATGACTATAATCCTCCGTACTATTCCTTAGAGCTGAGACACTTTTGACAAATGCCATTCCCTCAATGTCACTGAAATGGTTTAAAAGGTATTAAAATTAAGTCTGATTTTTATTAATTGAATTTAAAAGAATCAATACGATCTAAGAGAATCTGAATATTAGTATGTCGTCTGGAAACAAATTTGTTGTTGAGCTTTGGAAAGAAGTAAAGATAGAACATCTAAAGAAAATATTTTGTTTTTATTAAAGATTTTGTTTATTTATTTGAGAGAGAGAGAGAGCACAGGCAGAGAAGCAGGAGATAGAGAAGATAGAGGAGATAGAGAAGTAGACTCCTTGCTGATCCCAGGACTCGGAGATGATGACCTGAGCTGAAGGCAGACGCTTAACCCACTGAGCCACCCTGGCACCCCTAAAGAAAATATTTTGAATAAATAATTCATTTCTTGGGTTTAGTAGCCAAATGAGAAACAGATATTATCCCAATGAGAAGGTTAGGAACTTGACAAATAAAACAGAAATCCATAACTTTAAAAATCTAATATCATGCCAATTCCTGGATTACATCTACATAATTTTGGGGTAGTCTTGATTTAAATAAGAAAGGCTATTGGCATACATATTCTAAAGCTATACCTATTAGTAATTGATTAAAAAGAAGAGGAAAGAAGAAGAGAGAAAGAGTGAAAAGAAGAAGGAGAAGGATGAAGGGGAGGAGGAGGAATTGGAGAAGAAGAGATTAAGAGGGAAGAGAAGGAAAAAGCGAACCACATGTGGCCTATCTCTGTCACAGAGGCTCTCAGTGGTTTTCATAATACAAACAGGCAGTGTTTTTTTGCTAAAGCCAAGTATGTTTTCTTTTATAGACTAATGATAAAATATGGATCAGTGAAGTTTATTTCTAGTACCACAAAGATGTCTCCATAACAAAACTATTCCTACCTCACTGTAGGAAATCTTCTCTGGTTATTTATTTATGGAAAGTTCTCTATAAAGGATAAATCAATACAATCAATACAAGCATACCTAGTTTTACTGTGTTTCGGTTTATTGTGCTTCACAAATATGAAGTTTTTTACATATTGAAGGTCTGTGGTAACCATGTGTTGCACAAATCTATCAGCACCATTTTTCCAACAGCATTGCCTATTTCATGTCTCCATGTCACATTTTGATAATTCTCACAATATTTCAAACTTTTTCATTATTATTATATTTGTTATGGTGATCTGTGATCAGTGATCTTTATGTTATGATCGGAGACTCAAAATGTGACTGCATTGCTGCAGTCTCATGGCGAAACTTTAAAGGATGAGGAATTGCTTCTTATGGATGAGGAAAGAAAGTGGTTTCTTGAGATGGAAACTCCTGGTGAAGATGCCATGAAGACTGTTGAAATGACAATGAAGAATTGAGAATATCACATAAACTTAGTTGACAAAGAAGAAGCAGGGTTTGAGAGGACTGACTCCAATTCTGAAAATGGGTAAAAAGCTATTAATCAGCATCATGTGCTACAGAGAAATCATTCCTGAAAGGAAGAATCAATTGATACAGGAAACTTCATTCTGTCTTATTTTAAGAAATTACCACAGACACACCCACTTTTGGCAACCACCACCCTGATTCGTCAGCAGCCATCAACACTGAGGCAAGACCCTCCGCTAGCAAAAAGATCATTCAGAAAGCTGAGATGATGAGTAGCAATTTTTTAGTAAAAAAGTATTTTTAATTAGAATATGTACATTTTTAGACATAATGCTATTTTACACTTAACAGACTACAGTATAATGTAATCATAACTTTTATAAGTGCTGGGAAACCAAAAAATTCATTGACTCACTTTATTGCAATATTTGCTTAACTGCAGTGGTCTGGAACCTGCAATATCGCCAAGGTGTTTATTGTCCCACTCAGGCATTTCATTCCTGTTATTGAATTACTGACTTTTGTATTGTGCCAGTTTAAGGAATAAGAGAAGAATGAATGTCTACTGTTTCATGGTTTAGAAGTGAATTTTCAAAATCCCTTTTCATTTAAACTATCCCAATCAACTCTGACAAAAATCTTACTGGTATTGCCACTCACTCAGCAAACCGCATAATGTTTATTTAACAACCCAAAGATCCGGGAAGTTTCATGGAGGGAAGGGTTAGAAAAAGGATATTGATATGACATATCTGTTTTTCTTTTACTTTGTTAAAATGAAAGTTTTAAAGCTTACTAGGCCAACTGAAGATTATTTCATCAATAATTATATATCGTACCATTCAATACTAGATAAATAAAGCAAAATTTATATTCAAGGAACTGTTTTGGTAGAACATGAGCAGATTTATAGGATAACAGGGAGGTAAGTACTAATCGAGGAATGGAACAATGCAAAGGAAATAATAGCAAATAATAGCAAACAATGCAAAGGAAATAATAGCAAATAATAACAAACAATAGCAAACCTACAAGAAGGTGATAGCCTATGAACTGAGTCTTAAATAGTAGGGATAAGAGATGAGAAAGAGAGGCTTTCACATCAGAGAGAAAAGAGCATAAAAAATATTTTACAAAAGATTTTCAGAATTTTTGCAATTTTATTGGACCAGAGTACAAGCTGCTACAAGGATACTGTAGAAGATGACCCTGGAAAGGGAAGGTAAGGCTCCAACAGGAAAGGTCTCCTATGAGATGTCAAGGGCCCTGGACTCCAACCGTGGCAATGGAGGTGCCTTTAGATTGGCATTTAAGATCCTTTAGCAACCAACCGTGTAGAATATAGAACAAAGGTAAACACGGATGAAGCACGAAAAACAGGAAATTTCAGAAGGTAACTAAAGATGGAGGGCTAAAAGAAGGCAGTGGCAGTGTGTTTGGAAAGTAAAGAACAAATAGAAGATATATTAAGGAGGGCAGAAATATTGGGACTTGGTTATTGATCAGATTAGAGAGGGGAGGGCAAGATTAAGAAATCTAGAATGCTTTCCAGGTTTCTGACCTAGGCCACATGTTAGAGGATGTTAATCACTGAGAAGGGGAAATACGAGTAACGAATGGGTTTGGAAAGAAGGTTGGAAGTTACATAGGTAAGGCTTAGGATATTTTGAGTTTGAGGTGACAATGGGATCAAAGTATAAATGTCCAATAAACATTCAGATACGTGTTGCAATTAAGAAGAGGGATTCAGGCTAGATGTGAGATTAGAGAGTTATATACAAGTGGTGGGTTATTGAACCTGAGATTGTTTATGCAGTCTAGTAAGATTGTGAGGAAAAGAGAGCTAATGCTGGAAACAGAAAAAAGAAAGTAGTCTGGTCAATAAGAAAAGAATAATCTAATAGAAAACAACAACAACAACAACAACAACACAAAGAAAGATCTAGGTCTTAGGCCAGAAGGGAGGGGTTTGGGTCTAGATGGAAGGATTTCCCTTGACTGGAACAAGATTTCCATTTTATCCTGAGACATAAAAGAAAGATGGACTCAGATGTTTACAGATACAGTGACAACAAGTTGAGAAAGATAGGGTGGACTGTTTCATGTATAGTAAGAGGTAAAATTTTTTTTCTGCAAGTTATGAATGGAATGTTATGCTGTTAATACAGTAAAGGTTTAGAATACTTACTATGAGAAGAGACTGAGGAAGGTCATCAATGAGGTGGAATAACTCACCCTATGGAAATAAAAGCCCAGCTATTGTTGAAAAAAAATATGTTTTTCAATGCTATGTTATGCATGTTTGTGTGCTTTTCTTTGTGAGGGGAAAAGTTTGTGGTTGCTTTGATGCAGAAAAATGGTAATAAAAAATAGCCAGGAAATTAGGGGTCTTATTAAGAAAACATTGAAGTACGATATTGATTGAGAGTCCAAGCTGGTTTGCAAAAGATACATAAAGCCATAACTGAATAAAACTAAATGAAAGGATCAAGGTACTTGATGTCTTGCTGAGGTCACAGAGCAAGCATGAAAGAAGGAAATCGGATGCTAGGTTAAAACAATGTGTTTTGAAGTGTTGTAGACGTGCTCAAGAGTCAAGTAGTAAAACTTACAGAGTTCAAAAGGTCTGTGAATCTTCGGCTGATTTACATACTTCTTTCAAGTCCAGTTTCTTCCATGTTCCTAGATAAGTTCATTATTCATATGACAACCATCCATAACCCTATCTTCTGAATTTTTGGTTTCCCCATCTTCAGTAACATTAATTTCTTTCAACAACCTTAATCTCATAAGAAATTAAGATATGTGATTGAAACTCTAAATAAAAGTCATTGGAGATAAATCTTTTGAAATGCTCGCGTGTGGGATGGGACACTCTCAGAACCCAGCTGCCATATTGTGAGAATCTCAAGCTACATGAAGAGCCCATGTGTACATGCACCATATGACAGCATCATTTGCCAGCCATGTGAGGGAGCCACCTTGTATGCCAGACTAGTCAAGACTTCAGATGATTGCACCCCAGCTGACATCTGACTGCAACTGCATGACAGACTCTAAACAAACACTGCTCATCTGGGCCATCATCCCACACAACCATGACAGAAAATAAGTTGCTATTTTAAGCTAATAAATTTCGGTGGTTCACTGTGCGGTGATAAATAACTGGAACACTCTACTTCATGTTCAATTCCTCTTAATAAAGGTTTAGCAATTACTTAATATTAAGATTCTAGTAGGATGAATGGTTTTGTATCCCCTAAGTAATTGTTTATAGGAAGACTTAAACTTCAAACAATATTTTCCTAAATTAAACACCACAACTTTTCTTTTCTTTTTTCTTTTTTCTTTTATTTTCTTTTTTCTTTTCTTTCTCTCTCTTTTTCTTCTTTCTTTTTCCTTCTTTCTTTCTTTCTTTCTTTCTTTTCTTTCTTCCTTCCTTCCTTCCTTCCTTCCTTCCTTCCTTCCTTCCTTCCTTCCTTCTCCATGCCCACTGTGGAGCCCAATGCGAGGCTTAAACACATAACCCTGAGATCAAGACCTGAGGTGAGATCAAGAGTCAGATGCTTAACCAACTGAGCCACTCAGGCACCCCTAGCAACTCTTATTTCTTATTAAAATGAGTACAAAACAAGTCAGCAGAACATTGTGAAGAAAATTATTAGTTATTTAGCACCACTGCTAAAGAAAAAAAATCTTTAAAATTTGGCATATAATTGGACCAGAATAAATCAGAAAGGATCTTTTAATATTTGTTTGGCATGACATATTGTCCATTTGGGAATAGAGTGTTTAATTAGTGTGGATCTCACTGTATTATTACCCTAGACTTAGGAGGTAACCACACTGAAAAAGAATGTTCATATTTAAATTCACTTGTCAGCACCAAAATGATGAGAGTTTCAGAAGTTAGATTTCAAAGAGAATACTTAAGTCTCCTTTAAATTAAATCTTTTTCACAGTCATATTAAGGATATCTTAAATACTCATGCACATACATATAAATTGATTACAATGAGTATGTTTTCATTATCAGAAGATAACTATTAATAAAAGTATACTTTTTATTTAAAGGGGAAAAAACAGATAGTCTAGAATATAATATACTAATGTTGAATTGTCCTGTAAAGGTTATCCTTCTGCACAAATTAAGAAAAAAAATATTTATTTTTAATTAATATTGATACTGAAATCATTGCCACTCGTGTGGCAAATGATACTTGAAACTCGTTGGAAAGGACTGACAGCTTATTAGTGACTAGAGACTTGAAGAAAGCTCAAAATTCACACAAACAAGACCAAATATCCCTGAAGATTCCTCTAAGAAATACCTCTGACAAGCAGAATTCATAGGCCTCCGAACCTTGCTGCATCAAATGCCCTCAGTTTAGTGTCATAGTCTGTTGACATTATCAAGGTGATAGAGAATGAGATTAATATACCTCTTTCCCACTTTCTCAAAGAGAAATATATCTTATCATTGTTGTTTGAATATCAATGAACTGAATACTTAAGAGAATTTTTTTTTCTTTAGTGGCAGTTTTCTTTTTTATAAATATTTCCTATAATGACTATTGCACATTTGTAAAGAAATAGCTCAAGTGGAAGCACATGCAATTACTCACAAAATGTGAATTGCAGAAATGCAGTTATTATTAACCCAAATGAAGTGCATTCAAAACAACACTTCAACAGCATACAAATTACTTAAAGTAATAAAAAGTGTTGATGTGATTGTTGTTTTTCATTCTTCATTTCATTTAACTTTTTAAAATGTTAATCTTTTTCATTTCTTCCTCAAACTTTTCACACTGTATTACTGATAAATTCCTCCTGCATCAAAGTGAAAATCATTTTGACCTAATTCAAAGTTATGTGAAAATGTCAGTACATTATTAATCCGTATGCATAGCAGATAAATAGACTAACACCTCATACACACATACACATACAAGCACTAGAGCTTAGATTTAATATTGTATCTTTGCAAGTTGCTTTCTGTCATGCCGTAAGTTGCTGAGAATTTTTTCTGGTGATTTCTAAAAGAAAGAGTTGATTTAGTATATTCTCTTGCCTAATTTTTATGCAGATACTATAAACTATGGGGTATATAGTCCAAACAAACCATTTCTATTTCTCCAGTTACTCTGTATTCTGACACTGGGACACAATAATTTACACGCTTTCTCTAATGGTAGATTATTATGGCCATGCCACGTATGCCTGTATTTCAGATAACTTGTCTACGGACATACCACCCTGAACGTGCCCAATCTCGTCTGTATTTCAGATAACTCTTGTCTTATTTGAAGACTTCAGAGGAACAGTGAGGCTGAGAGACCGAGCCATAAATCTAGAAAAGCTCCACAGGCACACTTCACCCCTTACACAGAAAACTGTTCGTAAAATTACAGAAAAACCAATGTCTTTAAGACATAAGCAACTGGAAAAAAATAAATAAGTTTTATACAAAGATATTGTGCTGGAAAAAAGATTTAAATATAAAAAATAGTACATCAACAGATAATGGAAACACACCAGATAAATATGTCCACAGTCAGACAGAAACATAACTCCAGAGTACAAAACAAGTAAATAATTAAAAAGTACACACAAAGTAGTAGCAACATAAATTAGAAAGACAGGAACAATATGTCTTAAAAAAAAAAAAAACAAGGAAAGAAAGGAAATAAGACTTTTGTAAGTTTTTTTTCTAGTTTGATTTGGAACTATGTAAATATTCTACATAATTTAAAATCCTACTTCAAAAAGAAAAAAAGTTAAAATACCTAAAATTATAAAACATCCTAAAACAACTCCTGTTAACTTCCAGTCAACTTCAGCTTATAAATCAGCTAACAGGTGGTGAACTGTCTATTTAGGTTTTCTGCACCCTCATTTGTGACCATGTGTAAATTTTCCATGTGTACCTACAGAACTTTCCTTTATGTATTGGAAACTAAAGGCTTAAAAAAAACCATATTCATGTAAATAGTTTCCCTGCCCCTCAGTCTCTGTTCCTTCGTGTGAAATTCACCTTGCTCAAACACTAATTTGATTATGTTACTCTTATACTCAAGAACAAACAGATGCCTTCAGTTTGTTTTACAGAATAAAAACTCCATAGAATGTGTTTCATGGGTCTCTTTCATTTTCCTCACTTGTTTCCACTCCTTGTTCATCATCACCTCTCACCACACAGTGCACTTTGTATTCACACCAAGAAATTTGCCATTTGCCTTCCCATCTCTGTCTCATTATAGGTCCGTGGTCTCATTATAGGTCCGTGGTCTATCAAGCCCTCCCAACCCCCTCCCCATTGTATCTTTTCCTTCAATAAAAAACTCTTAATCGAATACAATCTCTTCATCAAAAGTTATAATTTCCTCCTATTAGTACTGAAACAGATTCATTGCTCAACATCTCTTAGCCCCCTCCATTTTTCATTCAATTAGGACTAATTCCAATCTCTCTTTATATCAATATGTGCTACTTCTTCCACAGGAGACAACTATTTCATCAGTGCAGAGAGCTCTCCCCGGTGTGATCATCAATATCATCAAGTCTGCTGTGCGCTGAAGACTTATCTCAAGGGCCCAGATGTTCTGCTTGGATGAGATAAGAGCCACATAGAGGCATTAATTACCCAAGGGAATTTGGCTAACTCTATCATCTGGCAGTTCTGGGAAAGACTGCAAAATATTCATGAATTCATCTGTACACCAAAATGCTATTAAAGCAAATTATACAATTAATAAGAAATTTATTTGCATGTGACTAGGAACACAATGACCCAGAAAATGAGAATGGCATGAATATTTTAAAGGAGAAGGTCACTTAGCCCGTGCCAAACCAATGTGATTTGAATCCAATGGTGATGTAAGCTAGAGGCGGCATGTCAGCCTGAACACACAATTTCCTGGCCAGGGTAAGTTTGCATCACACTTTCAGCAGACGCTTCTAATAATATGCACTCAGAAATAGGCATGCCACTTTCTAAATGTCTCCCCAGACACAAATGCTTTGACACCCTGGATCAAACACACTATTTGATGGCTTTTTCTAAGAAAAATGTCATCCGTATAGTGACACTTCAATCTGACATGCTATTATTAATAATTTCTGTAGCTTCTTGCATAATACATTCTGTACAATAGGTAGAATCTACTGGGGAGAAACAAGATTTTTCCCAAAAGACTTCTTTCAACTAAAGACAGAGCTGAGGAGAGCACAACATTAAATAGTTCATAGAACGAGATGATTTTTTCTTATGGCATAAAGATAATGCTCAGTCACTGAAGGAAGGAATATTAAGTGAGGAATTTGAAAAGAAAAAATATCAGAAGAAAAATGATAAGAGGCATATCTTGAAGTTTGATTTCTTTATCTTCAAAAGTTCAAGTAAACCATGATCATATCTAGAGTTTTATTTAAAAGCAGTTAGTAGATTAAAAGTAATTTTGGCAATCCTGACTCCAACTGTAACCATGCCCCCTTCCCTCCCCAACACATACACACTTTAATCCACTAGAAACAGAACAGGCAGGGGCAGGGAGGACGTGATTAGAGAGAATGGATGGGGCTCACGGAGGAGGGAAGGGGGAATAGGGTGGAGGAGGGAGATGATAAGAAGGTCTTTAAATCAAGTTTGACTTTGGAATTTTTAACTGAACAGGATTCAAATGAGAATGTTTTAATTAAAAAATTATAAAATTATAAAATCTAATCAAGATATCATTGTCTACCCAACTAAGAAAGAGGGTTAAGCATATAGATACTTTTGGAGACCAGACATTAAAAAATAAATAAAACTTATTCATGAGTATACCTTAGTGTATTATACATATTATTGGATTTACACATTTTAAATCAAATTCAGATTTGGAAATTCAGCATTTTCACTTTCTCTGAAAAAAATTTAATTTAAGGCATATAATTTATCTTAAAAGGAAAAATTGAATGATTTCTCTAAAAGTTTCACCTTCAAAATTTTACACTTAGAAAATTTCATGCTAAAGTTTTAAAGGGACTTCCTTCTCTTCCAGTTATTAGAAATATTGAGGACTCTATTCTTTTTCAATATAAAAATTAAATATGTTCCTCTGATACTTTTAGCTTGTAAATTAGAATTTAGAGAGAATTAGCATTACTAATGGTCAACAGGGTATTCAACTGCCATCAGTTAGAGGCTTTTGGAACATCAAAAGGTCTTTAAACAATAATGACAAAAATGAATCTCAGGAGAAAAGAATAAACACAAGTACAGTATCATTTTTGTAATGTTCAATAAACATGTGCTAAGAGCCTTGAATGAAAACAGAACCCATCAGTTCAGTAAACATAACAGCAAACTGAAGAGTTTTCAGCATGGACATCTGTCTGCTAGTTGTTGATAGACCTTAAACATATGTGCATATGTATGTAAGCAAATATACAGAGAGTCCAGTTATATTTCCCTCATGAATCATTCCAAAAGGAAACTTTAAGTTTTATATCTTACTCGTATGCACTACCATTTCTCTCCATAAGTGTTTAATAGTTTGTCCTTGAAAAATGCCTTATGTCAATTTTATTTTAAGTGAAGAAATAGTTGTTCTTAAAGAGCATGTAAATTGAAGCCTATCTGAAGTAACGCTAAATCCTACAAATATATGAAACCTATTAAACAAAGAATATTAAATGAGAATGCAAAAAAAATCATCTCCTTAAAGAAAAATATAAAAATTCACTGTATGCACCTGTGTTTTAACTAATAGGATCCTCTCAGGATATAAAATCACCACTTAGCAGTATCCATTCTATTAGGGCTGTGTTCTCTGAACCCTCCATTAGGGCTGTGTTCTCTGAACCCTCATTATAGGGTGAGGGACCTATATTAAATTATCTTTGATGCTCTGTCAAAATACATGCCTTCTTTATGACAAAATCTCAGATATGAGAAGGGGAAGGAGATAACTTATTTTTAGAAAGCTCTCCAATTTATTCTGATATATCTACTTCGGCCCATGTCACACGCATTTAAAATCCACAGTGTTGAAATTTCTGAATTGTTAAAAGACAGTATGTGTTTAATTCAGTTTGATAAGTGTATTGGTATTTATGAGGTCTGCGATCCTCCTTAAATTCTCAGCTCAAGGAAGCCTTCAGTGACTCTCCATACACCTGGCCTTTCCCGTCTGATCAGGTGCACTTCTCTGCTTAAAAAGCCGCTGGTGCACCTCTCCAACAAGCAGTTACTTCATCTCTTAGCTTGTAAATGGGTTGTGTGTGCGTGTGTGTGTGTGTGTGTGGAAGATATTCTTTACATATTTAGGACCTAAAAGAACGTCTAGTATGAAGAAGACAGACTCATAGTGTTCGATAAATGCAGAATTCACAAATTCAATAAATGCTTGTTATGTGTCTCAGGCCCTGTTTTAAGTGCTGGAAAACACTGTCTTACACACACACACGCGCACACACACACACACACACAAGAATAAGTAAATGAATGAGGAAAGAGGGAAGGATGGAGAAAGGGAGGGTTAAACAAGACTGGACAAGAAATAATCTCTCTTCTCAAGGCATATACAGTCTAAGAGAGAAAATGAACTGCCCATTATTCCTTCAGTTAGCGGTCAGTCAACAAATTTTTATTGAGCTCCACTTTGTCAGGCACAACAAGACATACTCACAGCAGTTAACACTTGCCGAAGCTTCAGGTACCTACCTCAGTGATCCTGTAAATAGACAATGAACAAATGGGCATAATATTTGTGGGTCCGTTAGTCCTAGGGAGCAAAGTAGAGAAGCTAATGGAACAAGTGAGACAGGGACTGCTTTCTACAAGATGCAAAGGAAAGGTCTCTGTAATATTACCTCTAAGAGACCATGAGGGGATACCACATTTCAAACGCTTTGGCATCCTTTATTAAATCTGTTATGCGTGCAGAATTTGGTAACAGAAGTTCTTATAAAGAGAATTTATGATAACAGACACCCTCAATCATTCTCCACAAAGCCACACTGTAGTACCTATAAATTTTACTACAGAACCCAAGTTCAATCCATTTGACTGCCAAAACAATGCCTCAGATTCCACTATAAAGCCACCAAATCAAACAGAAGACATGTAAGATTAAACATTTCTCTTTAGTAATGACTTTTATACTCACCCCACCCTACCCCCATCTGCTTTCCAGCTGTTCATCCCCTCCCAATTCCCATGTTTAGAACCCATTAGTTAGTTTTTTTAAAGAAAACTAAATTCCCCTATTATTTAATATACAAGTAATTTTATCCCTAAAAAATCCCATGGCCTCAACTACAAGTTACTATATTCAAAAAGTTACACATATTATAATTGTTCCTAATATATTTCTTTTAAAATAACTGCTGTCTTCTACCCTAAGTTTGTTTCCAGGATCCACATTTGCAATCAATACTCCTAGTACTAATATATACTTGCCAAACTCTCTGGTCCTTGTCATAGGCTCCACCCATTCATATTATCAATTCTCCCTGTCAGATAATCAATCTCTCATATGATGTCAATTTTTAGGATTGTAAAGGAATGGAAAGAAATACAATGAAACATTGACCTTTTGTTTATTACTCACTTCATTCTTACTCTCTCCAGCTATGCAATTTCCTCATCATGCTAAGCTTTCCATAGCTTCATCTATCACCTTTATACTAAGGTTCCCAAATTCATGAACTCTAGTCCCATCCTTCTTGCCATACTGTCAACTCCCTGACAGATTTTGACACCAGAAACTCCACAGGTTCAGAATGAATCTTACCATTGTGAGTCACTGCAATGAGTTCTTCTGACTTCCCTATCTCCATTTCACCAAGCTTCCAGTCACTCAAGTTTAAGACTCTGGAGTAACTTTTTACTTTTCCCTCTCCCCCCACTTGCCAGGTCCTGAGAATTTTTCATTCTGCAATGTGCATTCAATCTTCTTGACTTCTTCATTCCCACTTGTTAAGCTTATGGCTCAGATCTGAGTTTTTGCTATACGAAGCCTATGCCCCCATATTTTTTGTTACCAATCTTCACCACAGTAAGTATCCCAAAACAACAGAACCAAATACATTATATCCTTTCCCTGATCCTACAGATATATACTAAAAGTCTTCAGTTGGGTTCAAGGCCTTCCATGCTAAATATCAAGTATACATTTCCAGTCCTGAGCAGTGACACTGTAATTTGTCAAATTGCCCACTGTTCCCAACACATGTTGATCTCTCCCTCCTTATTGACTTTGCCATGATGTTCTCTCAAGCTGAAAATGTCTTTCCTTACTCGGCTCTTTGTCCACTTGGCAAAATTTTAATAACTTATAAAATAATGTGAATTATTATTTTCTTCAATACGCTTTTTTCTCCATGTTTCAATTTCTCCACCATGGGATTACATTGCTGTTTCCATAGATTCAAAAACATTTTTTTAAAAATTCTATACGTCAGTTTGGGCTTATCTCAACTCTCAAAATGTCACTTCCTCTTCCATTAGAAACATTGTCTTCTCCCTCCTTCTCCCTCCTTCTCCCTCCTTCTCCCTAACATTTTTAAAAATTACATACTTCTTAAATATAGTGTTTTGCTTTGTGTCATAGTTATTATTGTTATCTACTTCCCCTACACCCAAATTAAAATCCCTACACCAGGGGCGCCTGGGTGGCACAGCGGTTAAGCGTCTGCCTTCGGCTCAGGGCGTGATCCCGGCGTTATGGGATCGAGCCCCACATCAGGCTCTTCCGCTATGAGCCTGCTTCTTCCTCTCCCACTCCCCCTGCTTGTGTTCCCTCTCTCGCTGGCTGTCTCTATCTCTGTCGAATAAATAAATTAAAAAAAATCCCTACACCAAAATTAAAAATATCCATTGGGATAGGATATGTGTCTTAATTTATTTATGTATGCACTTTTTAGTTTGCACATTCATTCACTCACTCATTTAGTTTTGTACACAACATCAACCCATAAAGGATTTGACATTACTTACAGAGTTAAAGTATAACGATTAAAATAATATTAAAATGTATAATGAAATAGGATTAAAATGGGAAAAAAGAGTAAGAGTAGTAGCAGTCAGGAGCGGAAGAAGTAAAGAAAATACATGATATTAAATAGCACACGATTCCCTAATTGCTGCCATAAATAAATGATTTGGGACCTATCCTATGATTGAGCACAATGCCCTATATCTAGAAAGAGATTAATGAATGTTTACTAATTGTTAACTGAATAATTCATGGCACGTTTTTTGAGAAACAAGTCAAAATTCCTCAGGATTATTTTTTATTTTTAGCAAATCAACTATATTATTCCTGAGTATTAATATTAATGGCATCATAAAAAATGGTGTCATTAAACATAATATTCTAGTACAAAACTTAAGAAAATAAAGAAAATAGAATGGACAGGCTCAAAAGTAACCTTATACATATAAGAATGTACATATTATGTAGCTAAGGTACACATTTTATTTTTTTTTTAAGATTTTATTTATTTATTTGACAGAGATAGAGACAGCCAGCGAGAGAGGGAACACAAGCAGGGGGAATGGGAGAGGAAGAAGCAGGCTCATAGCAGAGGAGCCTGATGTGGGGCTCGATCCCACAATGCCGGACCACGCCCCAAGCCGAAGGCAGACGCCCAACCGCTGTGCCATCCAGGCGCCCCTAAGGTACACATTTTAATTGCTCACTCAGAAAACATTCATTTGGTTTCTACTCTGGAAGGTACATACTACCTGGTTCTTTAGAAACACAAGGAAGAGAGTCTTTCTAAAAGAAAGAAAGAAAAAGAAAGAAAGAAAGAAAGAAATAAAGAAAGAAAGAAAGAAAGAAAAGGAAAAGAATCATTCAAGAAAAAAGACAAAGAAAAAATTAAGTAAAGTGTTATTTCCTTAGTTAAAGATTCCAGAAGCCCTCATCTACATTTCTCAGTTTACCAAGCACTTAATTCTTTCACTATCTCTTCTGTCTGTGACATCAGGCTTTTCTTTTTTACTGAATCTTCTATTAGTACAAGGACTATGAGAAACAAACTGAGGGCTTCAGAGGGGAGGGGTGGAGGAATGGGATAGACCGGTGATGGGTAGTAAGGAGGGCACGTATTGCATGGTGCACTGGGTGTTATACGCAACTAATGAATCATCGAACTTTACATCAAAAACTAGGGATGTACTGTACGGTGACTAACATAATATAATTAAAAAAACATTAAAAAAAAAAGACACAAGAGAAAGGGAAAAAAACCAAAGCAATTTCTTTTTCAAAAATTTTTTATTAAAAAATTAAATATTTTTTAAAGATTTATTTATTTATTTTAAAGAGAAAGGGAGAGTGCATGAGTGGGGTGGGGCGGCGCAGAGGGAGAGAATCTCAAGCAGACTCCCTCCTGAGCGTGGGGTCCTGCACGGGGCTTATCTCAAGACATATAAAATCACGAGCTGGGCCAAAACCAAGAGTCCAATGCTCAACCAACTGAGTCACATAGGTGCCCCAGAAATTAAATAATTTTTTAACTATTTGTTCCAGTAGCCTCTACGATTAGCATGAAGAATCAAACACTGATTATACCATGATATTTCAAGAAACATTAATAAACAGTGCTATAAAATAAGTTCAAAATTAAAGACCAAATGTATTTGCTAGAGGTAACTTTGAATGATAAATATTAATATCTGCCAAACATTTTACATTAAGCATCAATCTAATTACCTCCTTTTTTGCTCAGGAAGAATATGGAAAATTTCCTCAGAACTTGCAAAATTTAGATCCTAATGTTCACATTTACCTGTAACTGCTCACAAGGTAACTTTCCCAGGAATAGCATCAAATAGTGGAAAGAGACTTCTGAGTAAGCTACAGCTAAGTCTGAACAAGAGCCTGAACTTTTCCTGTTATAACCTTATATCTTCCTTATAAGTCAATTGATTTTTCTTATCTTTAAAATTAGATAACATCTTCCTCATTGACACATTGGGATGATTATTATAAATGAGATAATATATATGTAAAGCAGCGGGCACTTGGAAGTGCTCAACAAATATTGCTTCATATGATCCTAGAGAAAAGTATAGAGATTAAATCTTATCAAACGTTTGCTAATGTTCACAAACACCTCATATATGGTAAGCAGGGCTTGTGTCTGCCCTCTAGAGTTGATAATACTATAGTTATTACTATAAATTCGGTACTGAGAGAGGTAAATAACTTGCACAGCTAGCACACTGGGGATTCCAAGGGTTTGAACTTGGATCTTAAAAGCTTTCAAAGCCATTTTTTTCTCTTTTTGCTTGGCCCATAAAGGAAAGTTTTCTGTAACGTTTGGAGCTGTCTGAACTACTCTTCCAGGAAGAGCTCACATTGATTTGACCCATGTGGTGAAACCCAAGAAATGGGACAGAAGACTGCTTGAAAGATAGTACAAGTAAACCAACAGGGCAGTTATCAAATAAAGTGATTCACTAAGAGCCCCATAGTTTAAATGTGTCTGCACAGTCCTCCTTTCCTACTCCAGGACTAGGTTAGCAACCCCTCCAAACAAGCAAAAGACTTTGTAGAGAAATAAGACATATTTCCGACCAAATAAGACATATTTCCAAAAGACAGGGCATGAGGGGAAAACTATTGAATTTATCATTCTTGCTTCTAATAGGTTGCTTACTCTTCTCTGTTTTTGATTCCAACAGATTAGAGTAGTAGTGGTGAAAGATGATAAAAGCTGTGGATAGACTGCAAAATAAACTATTTCAGTAATTCCCTCTAAACCAATCTCCAAATCCAATCTTACCTTAATTGAGCATCAGAGGATAAAACCAAGATTGTACCAATTGCTGACTGTTAAAAACAGAGCTCACGGAAACACCCATCTACAGCACCTGGAAACAAGGTTGCATAATCAGCTCTGGAATGTTTCGCCTTATTCCATACCCATACCTTAAGAACTATAGTTGCATAAGTGCCTGGCTGACCCTCTGCTCCCCAAAAGTGTTCATCCAATAGTCATGGTGGCCAAAACTAATTGATTTGACTAGGAGAACAAAATTTGAAAATCTCTTTTTCTAAAGCTGATATTATTTTTCAAAGTCATTATGCCACATTACAGAAAATATCTGTTCTAAACATTAAATGCAACTATCTATTCTTAGGAATTAAAATTTAGGTCATGAATATCTTAAAACATTTTGAAAGTAGTTTATTTAATTTGCCCTTCAAAAAACTTTTTCTCCAATCAATATTTGGCTAGCTTTCAGAATCTGGCAATCATGTATTATTTGGTAACGATGATGACTGACCTACTCACTTTCCCACTGCTTTGAAACCAAATCTGGAGAAAATTTCCATTCAAAACCTTTTTCTCCTTAAAACATCTGGCTACTTCATTTTTACCTCCCTTCTCTATAAGGTTCAAAATTGGTATAACCTATGATTATTTGGTAACCATATTCATGGATTAAACCAACACATTTTTAATAATATGAGATATCTAGTGGGACAGTAGAATAAAACAGTTGAAAAATACACTGAATCAGAGAATCTAGGACATGTGGTCAATGTGTACAGTGATTGCTGACAATTCTTTGTTTTTCTCTGACTTCATTACTGTTTGCTGTTTGAATAAAGTACTCAAAAGATAATAATAGGTCTCCTTTACACATGTTTCCTAGTAGCTGAGATGTTCATAAGCTATGTCTGATAGATGACAAAAGTCCTGCCTTATGGTGACAGAACAGAGAATATAAGACACTGGACTTTAGAGCAATGAAAGCTGGGACATTTTCATGAGAGAAAGTGTTCATAAGAGCATAAAAATTGTAGGATAGATAAGAAAATAATTCTAAAACTTCTCCTTTAGACATCTAGGTATTCCCCAATGTCCTAGGTGTCTAGGAAAGAACTCAACGGGGAAACTAGCTGTCTAGCATAGAAGGCAGCACAGTGCAGGGACACATAGGAGAACCCAGGGCAACAAGGAAAAGGAACATTGTGATAATGTAACACCAAGCTTGGGCCTCAGACAATAGTCAGGTTGAGCAAATAATTCAATGATGGAAGAAGCAAGATGTGTTAGCAGAGACCTCTTAGATGTCAACATAGAAAGACATACACACACACACACACACACACACACACACACACACCAGGGACCGGGGAGTTGTGAGAGAGGCTGGGAAGCACAGTTATATCACCTGAGGTGGTGGCATGGTGGAATATGCCTGTATCTTAAATAGAGTGTTGCTATTTTTAAAGACTATTTTTTAGAGTAGTTTTCGTTTCACAGCAAAATTGAGAGGAAGATACAGAGATTTCCTGCCCCCATACATTCATAGACTTCCCCATTATCAACATCTCCAGCCAGAGTGGTACGTTTGTTAGTATTAATGAACCTAAACTGACACATCATAATCACCCGTAGTCCGTAGCTTACCTTAGGATTCACTCTCGGAGTTGCTCATTCTATGGGTTTGGAAATTTGCTATTATTTTCTTAGTCAAAATCACATTTTCTTCTAATGATAGTCAGTTTTTTTCTGTGAGTAAACATGCCAGTTATCTTTATAGGGCTTTGAGACAATAAAACAGTGTGAGAAGAAAAACAAAACATAAAGCATCTTAGAGCAGAATTTCTACGGGTATCCCAGGAGAAAGGTTACATCAGATTAGATCATTATAGAGGCAGCGAGTAGGATTTATCCGTTCACCTAGACTGGCATTTATGCACTATGTGCTGAGCTGCTTCTACTCAAATGTCCCGGAACCAGGGACAGATGATAGACCCTGAACGAACACACCATGAGGCTTATAGATAGACAAATAAAGAGGTAATTCCATTGAGGTGGATGGGAATAGAAGATGCTACAATGACACACAATTGCCAAGAGACTGGCAGTTGTTCCAGATCAGAGAGGGGGCCACAGAAAGAAGGATGACAGAAGACTCTTCATAGATGTCATGTCCCCTGAGGTAAGACTTGAAGTAACTGACGATAACAATGAAAGACAGTCATCTGAGTTAGCTTTCAAATGAGGTGATGGTTATCTTACTTGCCAAAGGCATCATTAATACAATTATAATTGTATTTGCCAAACACGATAGTGATAGATGGTAAAGCAACAATGAAGGGGAGAAGGAATCATAGAACTGAGAAATTAACTAGACCTGACCCTCTGACATTCCCTTACATAATTTTTAGCCCAACACACATGGTATCGACCTCTGAGCACAGTGCTAACTCATGGAAGTTTTAATCTAATTCAAGTACTGCAGTGATAGCTCCTCAAAATACTTGTACCCTGAGACTGGAGTTTGACATTCTTTGCTTTCATGGACTTGTGAGTGAAGATATTCTTATTTTAAGGCACTCTGTAACCCTATATAATTGTTTTTCTAGAAGAAGGTAAACAGAACTCAGAGAAAACCTGTGTGGCAAGGCTTCTCTTTCTTTCATCCGTCTGTTCAGTCACTGATTAATGGATCTACCCTTAGAAATTTTCAGGCTTTTTAGAAAAAGAGCAAATGACGTAAATCCAGAATATGTTAGTAGGTAGAAGATTTATGCTTTACTTCCTTTACTTTGGCTTATTTGAATGAAACATCAAGATGCTGTAAAATCTAAGAAAATGAAAATTTCGGTTTAAAATAAGTGTCCCTTCTTTCCCCATTCTCCATTTTTGTTTTCTTCCAGCCATTCTCCCATAACCACATTCATATATATTTCATGTGTCTCTGAACTTGAAATCAATCTATCTACACACACACACACACACACACACACACACTTTGTAATCTTTTTTCCTTCAACATGTTTCAAAGGATTGGGTAATGGTATTGAACAAATAAGACATGGTCCTTGTTTCCCCAGAACTTCTAATATAAACAAGATAATAGGAGCACAAATAAACATACAGGCATTTGGACAGCTGTGCAAACACTAACGAACAACGTATATTCATTTTTAAAATGTTAGTAAATAGGGGTTACATGGGAGAAATGAAAAGTGAACTGAAAAATCTTTTGACCATTAGAGCTAAAAAAGGCCTTTAAAACCATCACAGTTGGCAGATTCATTGTATAAAGAGGAAAACTGCAAGCAGAGTTTCAAGAGGTGGATGTAGGGGGAAAAAATCATAACATCACCTCCCATCAGTGGAGTAAGACTCTTTGCAGGTGAGATTTCTACATGCTTTGAGAAAGGATTGAGCTCTCTGTCCAAATGATTAGATAAATTATCAATCTGAAAACAACAAAGATTTTTCAAATGATAACAATTTTCTCTTGCAAAGTGATGAAACCAAAAAGCCTGCATTCCTGCCTGGGTTCCAAATCCTTCTCTTGTACCCTTAAGCAATTCTTTTTCTCAGAGTCAGATACCTTATGTAAATCCTATATTGCCATCTCAAGCAAGTCTCCCTGCTTTTGACCAAAGACAGCTTTCGGGATGGATTTCAAGGTTTCCTTATGGTTGGACTAATTCTGTTAGGTTTCAAAACAGATATTCCTGATTTCTGGGCTAAGGGATAAAGCTAAGCAGCACCTTTGCCCTCACGTGCTAGCTTTTCCTTCTTTTTTGAATGGTTATAAACCATCAAAGTGGAAGACCATGAAAGTCCATTTTAACAAGGCCAACTCAATGCAAGTGGGTGCAGAGGATCCCTAAATATCCTATTTTGTTTTAAATATTATGTGTAGCCAAACAAGTTGTAATATAAAATTACTACCGTGGTTATTTTTTTCTGATCTAAAGGAAAATTGCATTATTAAAATATAAACCCTAATTTCCAAATAGTATAATAAGAAAAATTTGAAAATCACATGTAACATGAAAACATTGAAACAGCTTTGGCTTTATTTTGGCAACTCTGAGTGTCATTAATTTATTCCCAAAGGTAGTCATCAGCACTGATATTGACAATGCCTTCCCTAAAATAGCCAGTGTGGAGTCCTGCATACACAGTGTACTCAACAAAGCTTGCTCATCAATTCACTGACTCACTAATAATCTGTCATTGTTTTGTGTCATCAATTCAAAACATCTTTATCTGAAAATAATTTATGGAATACCATGGTCCTTGAAAATGACCATACTGCTTTCAGGTTTCATCATTCTGTTTTCTCTTTTCTCACAAACATTCAAACGACAAGGAAGGCTACCAGAATATTGTCACAGCTACCATGCAGTCTCTTATAATCCTTGTCACACAAGATGTTTCTTCTTCACCTCTATTCCTCACTCTTGTTTTGGCATAAATAGAAAACCCTATAATTTGAATGTTTAATCTAGAGAAGATTTCATTCCTTGTTGAAAAGTCTTGGTTGACCAATTCCTCCAGTAATAATATCATCTCATTTAAGTAACTAAATCATTAACATTATGTACTGAAGGCTCTGGCACTGGAGTGAGAACCCCTGCCTGATAAATTTAAGAATAATATGTAATTATTTTTATTTATTTCCATGAAAAATATAAAACTTCCAACCTACTTGCTTCATATATTTAAGACACTAAATGTTTGTATTCTTGTCAGCTATTATGGTCGGTTTACTACAAGAAGTTTGAAGTAACCTACTGTAACAGCATAAATATGACAACACAGATGAAATGGAAAAGAAAACTTGGATATAAAAGCAAAGGTAATGAAGATTCCTAGTCACCTAAAGTAAGCAGATTAGTGATTTCCTGACATTTAAGGCAAATTCCTACATCAAGACCCAGATCAGATGGCACCCTCTCTAGGGTCTCTAAGTGTCTAAGGGCTAACAGTTCTTTCCTCCTCCAGAACTCTAGTAGTCTTTTAAACTTATGCTTCTTTTGCAAAACTTTTACATAAATCTCTTTTTGTTCAAAAGGTCAACTCATAACCCCTCAAAATTAGGAACCACTGCCTTTCTTTGGTTCCTGTTCTTAAATCAATATTTAGCACCCTTCAGCCACCTGGGTTTCCTCTTTTCTGGAAACTTTTGCAGCACTCTCATTCTCCTTTGAATTCTGAAATATCATGTACAGTTTAACTCAGTCTGAAGACTTGCACTACCTTTCTTTGATTAGGAAAAATTTCTTTCCTAATACTACATCATTTCTACATCTCAATTTTCCCCACTCTCTTTTTAAAACTCCTGGAAAGTTGGGGTTCCTGGGTGGCTCAGTCGTTAAGCATCTGCCTTCAGCTCAGGGTGTGATCCCAGAGTCCTGGGATCAAGCCCCACATCAGGCTCCTCCGCTATGAGCCTGCTTCTTCCTCTCCCACTCCCCCTGCTTGTGTTCCCTCTCTCGCTGGCTGTCGCTATCTCTGTCGAATAAATAAATAAAATCTTTAAAAAAACAAAACAAAACAAAACAAAACAACTCCTGGAAAGAAAGCATAGCTCCTGAATTGATTTGCAATGACTCACCACTATCGTACTCAAATTTTTCATTTTTTTGTTCTATGTTTTATGAGTTTATCAACTTTATCTTCCAAAATAGATCATTAGTGTGCTTGATTTCTTTTATAAATTTTCAGAAAATATGTTTTTAGTTCCAAAAATTTTTGCTTGTTTTTAATAATAGCCTGGTTTCTTGTCTTTCTTTTTATTTTTTATTTTTTTTATTTATTTTTTTATTTTTTTTATTTTTATTTTTTATTTATTCGACAGAGATAGAGACAGCCAGCGAGAGAGGGAACACAAGCACGGGGAGTGGGAGAGGAAGAAGCAGGCTCATAGCAGAGGAGCCTGATGTGGGGCTCGATCCCATAACGCCGGGATCACGCCCTGAGCCGAAGGCAGACGCTTAACCGCTGTGCCACCCAGGCGCCCCTTGTCTTTCTTTTTAAATGTATTTAATACCCCAATAAATCTTTCTGAGGGTGTGCTCAGAATATTTTTCTAGTTCTATGTTCCTTGAACTATTTCTTTTTCCTCTGCAGTCATTTATTCTGTCTCTTTAGCTTGTTGCTCTGCATTTAGGTTGTTGATTTTCTTAAACTCTGATGATCTTTAGTTGGTGATTCATATTTATGAATAAAGGACTTAATTGATGAATTAGGGTAGCTGTCACACCCACTCTGTGTAGGTCTGGATCTATTTCCCCAAAAGGCCTTTTCCCTGGATGAGCAGGCTGCTTTCCTGTCCGTGTAATTAGGTGAGGACATGTCAACTGGTGAGCATTACTTTAGAATGTGTGGCCAGCGGGTAAGCAGGCAGTCTGCCCAAATGCCAAAATAACAAGAATATTACTCTGAGAATGGAGTACTTCAGCATGTTTTTCTCCTAGTCTGAGAGGTGTTTCCTTTTACATTCCCTCGGTGAGGCTGTAGAGCTTTGATGTACCTGGAAGTCAGCCCTGCTTCCCTCTCAAGTAACAAGTGTCGCACTGGATTGCTAGCCCATCCTATGCGGTCTATTCAGTTTCTTTAGGAAGAAGTTCTCTCACTTAGACCCAGAAAGAAATGCTGCTGCTGTCAGTCACTGTGTAGGGAGGTAGTAAAGGGCCACTTTGGCCTGTTAGCCTAAAGACAGACTATCATATGGTTTCACTCATTTATGGAACATAAGAAATAGGAAGATTGGTAGGAGAAGAAAGGGAAGAATGAAGGGGGGGTAAACAGAAGGGGGAATGAACCATGAGAGACTATGGACTCTGGAAAACAAACTGAGGGCTTCAGAGGGGAGGGGGGGAATGGGATAGACCAGCGATGGGTAGTAAGGAGGGCACATATTGCATGGAACACTGGGTGTTATACGCAAGTAATGAATCATGGAACACTACATCAAAAACTAGGGGTGTACTGTACGGTGACTAACATAACATAAAAAAAATCATTATAAAATAATAAAGACAGATTTTTAAATAATTATCCTGATTCTTGTTTCACACCTCTCCCCAAGTCCCATACCTACACACTGAACTTGGAGATATTCCCAACATATCCAAGACATCTCCTTTGACTGTGTTGGATTCCCTATGCTTTCTCCTAGTCTGGATTATTTGTCTATAAGATCCTATTTTCCAGAATCACTCACAATTTCAATTGTGAAGGTAGCATCACTTCCCATTTGCAATGCAGCTGCGGATCTCTTTTCCAACTTTGTTGCTTCAGTGGAATAGGGAAGAGAAAAGCGGTAAACCCTCTCTACCTCTGTTCACCATCTTTGAACTAGAGGTTCTGTGAGTTTGGATTCCCAACTGGAATTTAGACTTAGGTCTTCATTTGGACTGTTGACTTTCAAAGGTAAGCATTTATGATCTACTGTACTTTTAAGTGTTTACTTGACTGATTTGTCATTCTTTTAGAATGCTTCATATGTCTAATTATTAATCTTTACAGAGGTTCTAGTCTTATTTAGAAGATTACAATACCCAGACTTGTAGAAATTATCTTTTTGCCTGCAATAACCTTTAAAATCATGAAGGTCAGTTAAATTCAGGCTCAGGCCTGAATCTGATACCTGAGTCACAAGTATCAATACAGCTATAAATATTACAGGGATAAAAATGCCCTTGATACATATATCTTTTAACAATATCAAAAAGTAGACTTCTTATATTAAAAAAAAATCTTCCCATTAGTCTTAAAAAGTGTATCTAAAATCCAAGTAAAATCTAAATAATTGAGATCATATGTGTAATATATGATTATCATAATAGAATACATCATATAATTCTATGTTACATACAATTACATTGTGTGTGTATATTCTGTTTATATACCAATTTTCCTAAAGCAAAACAAGTTCTTGATTTTGTTCTCAATTCCTTCATTACTATTGATAAAAATTATCTTTTTAAGAATTCTATCTACCTCTCTTCCTTTAAAATCATTGGCCATATGTTCATTTAATCTCATAATTAGATGCAGTTTTCTATTACTCTGTTGTCCGTGAAAATGAGAGGCACTGACCTTCTCAGACTGCTCTGAAATCACAAGAAGTACACTTTGAAAAAACAGTAGCTCTAGTTCCTCTCTCTCATCAGTTATTTAGTTTCAATATTTTTAGTAATTCCAAAAACAAATTACAATTTCTATTTCTTTTGTGTTTCTCCGTCTTGAGTCACAATAGAATATGGGTGTTTTCTTTGTTTCCTAGTAAAATTTACTACATTAGGGTTTTTTTTAATAGGATAAAATACTGTATTATTCAAATTTCCCCAGATTTTTCTTTCTCCCTGTTTCTAACATCCATTAAATCCCCTTTCACACATCTCAAAAATACTTTAAATCCTATCTAAGTACTAGTTCACTGTGATTCCCTACAATCAATTAGTAAAAAAAATTCACTGCTTCATTAATCATTTTAAATTTTTCTCATGAAAAAGGTAATATATACTATATCAGATAATATAAAAACTTATTTCACAAGTAATCCACTTCTCTGACTAAATTAAGTCAAAATGCAAGTGAATGCAATGAATAATACTACATACGAAAGCATTTGCCCGGGAAATGTGGATGTTAGTGCTTAAGTGGATTAATGTGGACTGAAATACACTTAGCATCAACACTGAAGTGCGGGCACTTCTTCCTTAACAGACAGTTTTCAGTGTTGTATATTTGGGAACTTGATTTTAATTTTTTCGTCTAGAATAATCAAACTAAACACAGTTAGTTTACATTAATCAAATCCATAGGGTTGCGAAGAAATACACTGCATGCCAACATATTATTTACTCTGAAAAGACATCATTGCTGAGGAGACCAAAGTTCTCCTGTCAAGTGGTTAGCATATTCTCTTCCCAAAGGGAAAGTAGAAAGTCAAAAGTCTGCTACATGAAAACAGATTCAAAGTCAAGGAGAACTGTGATATAGATAGTACCTTGAAAGAATATAATAGGTACCGAACAAATGGTTGCTGGTATAATAAATTCAGTAAAACATTACTCAGTGATGCTATCATATTACAATAGCTCGATGCATTCATGTCAATTATAGGACTGTCCCCCTCCTAAGGGACTTAGATCTAACATTGTATAATATAAGTTATTTATTTACATGATTTCTTCTCCTATTAATCAGTGGGATCCCTGAAAGCAGGGACTATGTCTTATTTACTTCTATGTCACTACTGGCCAGCAGAGTGCCTGGCATTATTAGATGCTCAGTAATTTTTCTAATTGAATTGAAATGAAATAGTTATGTTAGCTAGACAAAACGGCCTCTTCCATTTAAAAAGTTTAGAAAAACTCTTAGCTCCAATGGACAAGGGCTTTTTAATAGGGCATTTACTAGGGAAAACAGCCTAGATATGCTAACCTCACAAAGCTTGGCATTCTCAGAAAATGACACCTGTTAGAACACAAGCCAACGTCTGAGTCTTATGCAGGCATATTACTACGGGGTGAATCTGGTCAAGGTCTCTATAGTTGTGCAAGTTGTGTTTTTCTCCTCCTTAAAAATTCTCACTTAGTTCCTTACCTGTCTTTGCCTTGCAAGAAATGCAAATATGACATTAGTATTGCATCTCTAAAGACCATAATCCAACCACTGGAAACAGTTGCTATCTATCTCAACTCTACTCCCTTCCCAGAATTTCTGTGTAACCCAGGGTCCTACACTAATTGTATGTGCTCAGCTAGCACCACTGACTCTCAGTCTCCATTTAAAAAAGTGGCTTAATGAGCTCTCCAGCAGCTCTCTGCTACCCTGGTTTATTGCATCTTCATAGGCCTTGGCAGTAATATTAGTGGTAAAAATAACTAACATTTACTGAGCACTTTACCTTTACTACAACATGTACAGAAATTTACTCTTTCCTGCCTTTTTATATGTTTATCTCTCCGATAAAACTATAAATCATTTATTAAATCAATGAATAAATTGATGAAATAATAAACAAATCAATGAATTAAGCAAATTGTATGGTCTTCCCCGCACCACTCACTTGCACAATACTGGCTTCTATCTCCTATTTCTCCAGCACTGGGGAAACCAGTTCTTGCCTTGTCTTTTTCTAGCTTTCATGGCGACTACCTCCTTTCTGTTCTGACACAGTTAACACATTGATAGACTTTCTTATAGTAGGCATCCCAGTGACAGTGGGAAAGCACCTATTCTCACTGGCAACTTCTATAACTGTATTTTAGGGATTTCTTCTGATTTTGATATTAACATCACACTGAATTTTTGCCTTTGGGACAACTAAAACAAGCTGAATAAGTTATTGAATTACCCATTGTTGTTTTTAATCCACTAGAGAACTGAGGAGACAAAGAAACTTAGTCGAACTAAATTCCAAAAAGTGACAAGCCCTTCTCAGGAGAGAAGAGACACATGCCTGTTCTCATTTCTGGTGGAATGCAAGGAGGAGAAATAAGGAGGAAGAAACCAGCCAAAACTTTAATGAACTTCTAAAGACCATGGGCAGATATATTTCCAAGAAGACCCAGCCAAAGAGCAAATCTGCACTCACCAAAGGCTCTTTCTCATAGGTCTCCATATGGAATACACTCAGGCTAACAGCAAAGCTGAGAGAGACCCTCCTGAGGTGTGGGGGCCATCTTGAAACTGAGGCAGGCACCTTCAGAGAAGGCTGGAGGTAAGAAGAGCTGAGAGAAATCCCTCAGAGGCATTCCACTCTTGACAGTTTACAGATACCCTCCCAAAGCTAAAGGCTGAGTGGGCGGCAGAGAGAGATTATCTATAATGCAAAAAGAGCAGGCAGCTGAACTGTAAACTGGAGACAAAATCCCCATGGTTCAGAAAGCTGGTGACTTTGC
This sequence comes from Ailuropoda melanoleuca, assembly GCF_002007445.2. NCBI lineage: Eukaryota > Metazoa > Chordata > Mammalia > Carnivora > Ursidae > Ailuropoda > Ailuropoda melanoleuca. Next base: position 31,970,887 of record NC_048236.1, read on the forward strand.
TATAAAACACAAAGATATCTCTGGAGTCATGCCAGTATGCAGATGTTAGAATTATCAGGGAGAGATTATGAAATAATTACAATAAAAAACCTATAGAATCTAGTGGAAAAGATGGACCACATGTGCAAAGAGATAAGGAATTTTAGAGGAGAAATGGAAATGCTGAAAAAACAAGTGAATGATAAAAATGTAAAATGGTATCAGAAATGAAGAATTCATTAGAGAAGCTTAACAACTGGGTCACAAAAGATCAGTTCACTCAAAGCAAGGACAACAGAAAATACCCAAATTGGAACATTAAAGAAAAAAAAAAGGCAGAACTGTTAATATTTGTAGATCAATAACAAGCAGTCAATATTCAAGCAAAAGTAGTTCCAGGAGGAGAGAAAAGAGAGAAAATGGAAGAAATATTTGATAAAACATTGGATGACAGTTTTCCAAAATTTAAGAAAATCATCTCAGTACAAATATCAGGAGCTCAAAAAAACCAAAGCAGAACGAATACAAAGAAAAATCAGGCACATCATAAACAAAACGCTGAAAATCAAAGATAAAAAACAGCCTGAGGAAAAAAGGTACATTACATACAAGAATGACAATATAGTTGGTCTGACTTCTCACCAGAAAACAGAGGCTGGAGAAAAAGGGGTAGTGTACATTTAAAGTGCTGAAAGAAACCCTAGAATTTTATATTCACCAAAATGCATCTTTTTCTTTAAGATTTATTTATTTATTTATTTATTTTTTTTTTTTTTAAGATTTTATTTATTTATTTGACAGAGATACAGCCAGCGAGAGAGGGAACACAAGCAGGGGGAGTGGGAGAGGAAGAAGCAGGCTCCCAGCAGAGCAGGGAGCCCGATGCGGGGCTCGATCCCAGGACCCTGGGATCACGCCCTGGGCCGAAGGCAGACGCTCAACCACTGAGCCACCCAGGAGCCCCTAAGATTTATTTATTTATTTATTTGAGAGAGAGAGTGTGTGTGTGAGGAGGGGTAGAGAGGGGGGAGAGGGAGAAAAGTAGACTGCACTAAATGCAGAGTGGGCTCGACCTCAGAACCCTGAAATCATGACCTGAGCCCAAAGCAAGTGTCCTATGCTTAACCTACTGAGACACCCAGGTGCCCCTCAGCAAAATATATCTTAAATACTAAAAGAGGAATATATCTTCCAACTGATAAAAATCTAATATTATTTGTTTCTAGCAGACCTATCCTATAAGAAATACTAAAAAAAAAAAAAAGGAAATAATAGATGAAACCCTGGATCCACAGGAAGGACTGATGAGCATCAGAAACATGAACTATTTGGGTAAAATATAAATTAGCTTTCTTAAACTATCTATATATCTCTGTTTATTTTTTAAAAGTCTCACTTTTTAAAACAAAAATAACAATATATTTGGTGTTTATAACATGTAAAGTAAAATACAATGCAATTAGAGCACAAAAACTGGGGTTATACTATTGCAAGAATCATGAAAAAGTATACAATTATTTGAAGGTAGACTGTGACAAATTAGAGATATATATCATCCTATGTTATGGAGTAACCACTAAGTGAGTGCACACACATGAAGAATTAGACATAAAAAGCTAAGAAAGGAGTAAAATTAAACATGAGAAATACTTGATTCACCAAAAACAAGGCAAGAAAGGAAGAACAAATTAAAAATTGTATAAATAGAAAACAAATAACTTATATATTTAAGTCTTATGATACCAATTGTCAGACTGAATAAAAAAGCAAGACCCAACAGATGCTATTCAAGAAACACATAATAAATATAAAGGCACAGTAAAGAGCTGAAAGTAAAGGTATGGAAAAAGATATACATGCAAACACTAAGCATAACAAATCTGGTATGGCTTTATTATTATCAGACAAATAAGACTTTAAGCAAACAGAGCGTAAACAAAGATAAAGAGGTATTTTCCAAAAAGAGAATCAACCATTCAAGAAGACATAATCTCAAAGGCCCATGAGCTTAATAGAATATTTGAACAATACTAACCACCAATTTGAACTAATTGACACATATAGAAATTTACACTCAATGCACATTATTTTCAAGAGCACATGGAACATTGATAATAGTCATATGCTGGGCTATAAAATAAATCTCAAATATAAAATGGTTGAAATTATATAAAGTATATTCTTCAGTCACAAAAGCATTAAGTTAAAAATAAAAAATATAAGCTATCTTGATTTGGACAGATCTTCAAAATAATTTTAAATTAAGCTGTAAAAATCAAAGAAACCCAAGAAAATTAGAAAACACTTTGAACTAAAAGAACAAAACTTTAAGCTAAAAGAATGAAAACACAAGATATCAAAATGTGTGAAATTCAGTTAGAGTAGTGCTTAGAGGGCAATTGAGAGTTTATCAAATAGTCATTAAATAAAATAAAAATGTGCAGAGTCAATGGATAAGTTTTCATTAGGAATATAGGGAAAGGAGAGCAAATTAAAGGAAATAAGTAAAGAAATAAGTAAAAGAAAGGAAATAAAAAAATAAGAAAAGAAATCAGTGAAACAGGAAACATACAAGTGACAAAGAAAGTTAACAAAACCAAAGGTTACTTTATTTTTGATAATATTCGTAAAATTGTCTAATCTCTGGAATGATCAAAAAAATAGTATGGACAACACAAACTGTTGATCTCAGGAAAGCAAGAAAGATTATCACTACAGATTCTAGTAAATACACTTAACATCTTAGATAAAATATACAAATTCCTTTAAAGACACAAATTATCAGACCAAATAGGAAAGGAAGCAATTTAAAACCCAAAGAAAATTACATCTGCTAAGAAATTAAAAATGTGATTAAAAACTTTTCCACAATGAACACTTTAGGCCTGTAAGTCTTCACTGATAGATTTAATCAGACATTTTAAAAAGAAATAATACAAATTCTATCTAAACTCTCACAAAAAAAAAGGAAGAAGAGATACTTCCTAACTCATTTTAGAACATTAGCAATACCCTGATGTCAAAAGTCACCAGAAGAAGAACTATAGACTAATATTCCTCATAAACAGATGCAAAATTCTTAACAAAATATTAGCACTTCAAATTCAGCAACAAATACAAATTCATGATCGAGCAAGGTATATCCCAAGCATGCAAGGTTGGCCCACTCTTCAAAATTCAATCAGGATAAATTACGAATTTATACAGAATAAAGGAGAAATTATCTTAATAGATAATAAATAAATACTAGAATTATCTATATAGGTGCAGAGAAATTATATGACAAAATTTAACACTCTTCTATGATAAAAACTTTTAATAAACTAGGAAGAGAAAGGGTCTTCTTCAATTTGATATAGGTTATCTAAGAAAAGCCTACAGCTAACATCATATTCAGTGGTGAAGTATTAAATCCTCTTCCTCTAAAACTGGGACAGGACAAAGATTCTGCACTCTTGTTCATGTGCGAGACAAAGAAATAAAAGATGGAACTATGAGATGGGAAGAAGTTAAATTCCCATTACTCACTGTTGACATGATTACACGTGTAGAAAAATCTATGTAACTACTAAAAAACTACTAAGTGAATGGTACTTTTATAGGTTAACAACAAATAATCAGAAAATGAAATTTTTAAAATGAAATTTATTATAGTATCAAAGCCCTCAAATATTGGAGAATAAATCTAATGAAATATGTGCAATACTTCTACATTAAAAACTATAAAATAACACTGAAATTAAAGAATACATAAATACAGAGATAATTGGTCAATGGAATAGAATAACAACTATAAAACTAGATCCACATATATATGGTCAATTAGCTTTCAACTGAAGTATCAACTAAATTCAGTGGGAAAAGACATACCTCTTTTTCCAGATTTACTGAGCTATAATTGACAAAACAGTAAGATATTCAAAGTATACAATGTGATGATTTTATATAAATATAAATGGTGGAGGGATTCCCTTCATTGAGTTAATTAACACATCCATCACCCCTCATATTTACTTTTCTTTAAGTTCTGCTCTCTAAGCAAATTTCAATTATACAATGGTGTTAACTATTATAGTCACCATGTCATATATTTGATTCTCAAACTTTATGTATCTTATAACTGAAAGATTTGTACCCTTTTACCAACGTCTCTCTATTGCCTCACACCCCAGTCCCCGGAAACCATTTTTCTACTTTCTATTTTTATGAGTTCAACTTTTAAATTTTTTTTAGGTTTCCATAGTGAAACCATGCAATGTATTTCTTCCTAACAAATGGTGCTAGAACAACTGGATTATCCACAGAAAAAGAAACTGAACCTCCACCCCATGTCCAAACACAAAAATTCAAAAAGGATCAGATGGGAAGCTGACTTAGAACCGGTGCCAACCAGGGGAATTCAACTGTTTAATTAAAAGAAAACAAAATTTCCACTTCTGAACAGCACGGTGAAGAACAAGATTTAACCTCTTACCTGAATCAGCTGAAACAACAAATAAAATAGGTGAAGCAATAGTTTTGAAGGCACTGAACACTAGACACTAAAGAACAGTGATCCCTGAGATAAAGGAAATGAACCAGGTGAGCCCTAAGGTTGTCCCAGCCTAAGGTCTTCAGAGTTTCCAAGGCGCAGCACAGAATGGGGGAACTCCTTCGGAATCACACAGACTTTCTAAAGTTGAGGAGACCAAGGAGGATACAGGTTACAGGACGGAGTACCGAAATGTACAAACTATAGGATTCAATACGCTGAATGTTATCAAATATCTACAGTGATTTCGTTCTTCCCTCATTCAACAAATCCTGTTTATTTTCCTTCCTCCATAAGGGTTTTATGACTCAACCCTGGGTTATTTATTCTTCTTTGAAATGTTAGTAAGCCTCACAATTGGTCGGTTGAAAATGGTTAGTGTGGGATTTAGTGTAAATCTTTTTTATTTAGGATAGTAAATGATTAAATGTGCATTGGCCACCACAGATACTCATGATAGTTAATCTTTAAGTACTGGGCCTTTCCTACATCATAGTATGGGCACTTGGTGATGTTCTGTCCTCAACCACAGCATAAGCAAACATGTGGCATTAACAGCTGCTTTGTTTCACCTTCAAACTGACCAAAACTTAGCAGTGGATGAAACAAGTTTTACTGACAAAATTTAGAAAGTTTACACATCCCTTTACTACTTAGGCTGGAAACATCAGAAAGAATATGATAAACACCCACCCACTCTTTCCAGGCTACTTGTAGGTTAAACAATGTCACATCTGTTTGTGAGTTAAAAGACTTACTCTATGCTCTTGCATTTTATCTTCATGTTTCCTACTCATATAAATAATGTACATGTGACTACAGCTAAATGTACTTTAATTGAGATTATTGCATTCATACCATTTTATCTCTTTATAAAAACAAACACTGTATTGTTTACATATATCTTTTTAGATCATATAGGGAAAATGTTCACTATATGTGATATGAGAAATTACTGCTTTTTACAAAATATTAATGACTTGCATAAATCATGACTTAAACTATACAAAGTGCACTTTTATCCAGTGGACATTTTTATGATCCAACGGAGAATAGAGAACATTATGTTCATCCTTCTTAATCATATTCTATTAGTTTTAAATGTGTCATTAAGAGATTTGTGATAAAAGAAATTAGGAAAAAAACCAAAACAAGACAAGGTGAAATGCAACAGATAACAGAAAGAATTTATCAAGTGCCAGTCAGAGTTTAGCCACAAGGATACAGGGAACCAACAAAAGGGGAGGCTTTGGGAGCTGAAACTGGGACAGTACTCACAGAGAAGAGACCACGGGGTCATGCTGAGGTCTGAGATTCAAGGCGGGGGCTTCTGTGTGTCTGTTGATACTCTAAAGTTTTGTCCTGAGTGCTCCAAACTATGAATATTTCTCTGAAACTTGTACCTAACCTCCAATCACAGAGTAGGCCTTCCAAAACCTCTGTATTTAAGCCCACAGTGTCTAAGAGGGGTTTTGGCTTACAGACTCCATTTGCAGCTTCACAAAATGAGTGTGTACTTATTTGAGTCCTTTGAAGCTTTGAAACCAGGCACATTTCTCTTCTTGCTAATATATCATCCTTAACCATGGTTTATCTCAAAATAATCTACTTCCTCCATATGAATATCTGTTGATGCAGGTAATGTCTCTCTTGCTGCAGGTCACAGCAAACGTCTTCCTCAGCAACCAGCATGTACCAACACACAAGCCGATGTACAGAAAGGACAACTGGCCTTGAACCTGTGACTCATCCTAGTTTTCCAGAGAAAAAAATGCCATCATCAGTTCTTGCATCTCAAAGTCTTATCCTTGCTTGAGATAGCATTAAGTCAATAGGCATTCCACATTGCTGGTTTTCCTAGCCACAGTAAGTATATTTTTTAATGAATACATTATTATTTCATCTCTATTCCTGATCTTTTGCTGAGTATCACTGACTGCATACTTCACATTTATCACATGTTGAATGATTTGTCCTTTGTCCTTTTTGAGTTTTTTGTACAAATAATTTCATTTCCAATGAGTTCACTTTTTGTTTCAATTATAATCAATGCTCTGACCTAAAACACTCTGTTGACCAACATCGCAAAATGAAAGGCCAACTTAATAAAAAATTATACTAATCGCTATGGTCTAAATGTTGGTGTTCCTCCCAACCCCCTAAATCACATGTTGGAATCCTAATGCCCAATGTGATGATGTTAGGAGATGAGAGGTGATTAGATCATGAGGTCAATGCCTTCATAAGTGGGATTAGCACCCTTATAGAAGGGGCTCCAAAGAGATCCAGTGTCCCTTCCATCATGTGAAGACACAACGAGAAGTCAGCAGTCTGCAGTCCAGAGCATGCCTTTACTAGAACCTGACAATGCTGGTGCCTTGATCTTGGACTTCCAGACTCCAGAACTATGCAAAATAAATTTCTTTTGTTTATAAACTACCAAGTGTGTGATATTTTGTTACAGCAGTCTGAATGAATTCAGACAGTAATCTAGCCACAATATGATGACAGGGACTAAAATGTTCATATATCACTGCTCATGCCAACTGTCAGAGTAGCAAAATTGAGTCACTATTCTTTTTTGTTTGTTTTGTCTGTTTTTTAGATTTTATTGAATAAATTTGATGTGCAACATTATGTAAGTCTAAGGTGCACAGTGTATTACTTTGATACATTTATACATTATAATATGATTGCCCATGTAGTGATAGTTATCACATTACATAATTATAGTACAATATTATTGTCTATATTCACTATACTGTGCATTAGATCTCTAGGGCTTATTTACTACCTGTTACATGTTTATACACTTAAACACAGCACTCTTACCACCTCCACAACTCATCCCTTGGTAACTACCACTTTACACTGTTTTTTTTACAGGTATAACTTTTTTAGATTCCATATGTAAGTGATATCATACATTACTTGTCTTTCTTTACCTGACTTATCTCAGTATAATGTGCCCAAGGTCCATCCACGTTGTTGTAAATGGGAGGTTATCTGCCTTTTTCATGGCTGAATAATATTCCACTGTGTATGTGCACCATATCTTTTTTATCTATTCATCTGTTGACTGGCATTTGGATTATTTCCATATCTTGGCTATTATGAGTAATGCTACAATAAACAGGAGAGTACATGTATCTTCTTGAAAAAATGTTTTCATTTCCTTTGGTATATACCCAGAAGTGGGATTGTATGGTAGATCCATTTTTAATTTTTTGAGGAAACTATTTTTTTTTCCATAGTGTTTGGACCAATTTACATTCCAACCAACAATGTGTAAAGGTTCCCTTTTCACCACATCCTCTCCAACACCTGTTGTTTCTTGTCTTCTTGAAGTCATCCTAACAGGTATGAGATGGTATCTTACTGTGGTTTTGCTGTGCATTTCCCTGACGGTAAGTGATATCGAGCATCTTTTAATGTGTCTATTGGCCATCTCATGTCCTCTTTGGAGAAATGTCTATTTAGTTCTTCTGCCCATTTTGTAATCAGATTATTTGGGGTTTCTGTTTTGTTTTGTTTCATTGTATTATTGAGTTGACTGAGGTTTTTTAAAATATATTTTAGATATATCTGATATGTGGTTTGCAAAGTTTTTTCCCACTATGTAGGTTGTCTTTTTATTTTGTTAATTGTTTCTTTGGCTGTACAGAAGCTTTTGAGTTTAATGTAGTTCCATTTGCTGATTTTTTTCCTTTTGTTGTTTGTGCATTTGGGGTCATGCATCAAAAAAATATTGACAAAACCAATATTGCTGAACTTCCTCCCTGTGTTTTCTTCTAGGAGTTTTGTGGTATCAGGTCTTATGTTAAAGTCAATGATCCATTTCGAGTTAATTTTTGTGAGTGGTGTGAGATATAGGTCCAATTTCATCCTTCTGCATATGTTTCTCCAGTTTTCCCACCACCATTTGTGGAAGAGACTATCCATTCCCCATTGGGTGTTCTTGGCTCCCCTCTCAAATATTAGTTGACTGGATACGCCAGGGTTTAATTCTGGGCTCTTTATTCTATTCCATTGGTCAATATGTCTATTTTTGTGCCAATATCATGCTGTTTTTACTACTGTGGTTGAGGTAGTAGACTTTGAAATCCAGAAGCATGATACCTCTGGCTTTGTTCTTTTTCACAGGATTGCTTGGACTGTTTTGGGTCTTCTCTGGTTCCACATATATTTTAGGATTGTTTCTTCTATGTTATGAAGAATTCCTTTGGTATTTGATGGGGATTGTGTGGAATCTGTAGATGGCTTTGGCTAGTATGACCGTTTTAATAATATTAATTCTGATCCATGAACATAGGGTATCTTTCCATTTGCTTGTGTCTTCTTTGATTTCTTTCAACAAGCTTTTGTGCTTTTCATTTTACAGATATTTCACTTCCTTCATTAAATTTATTTATTTTATTGTTTTTAATGTTATTGTGAATAGGATGGTGTCCTTTATTTCTTTTTTCAGATGCTTCATCACTAGTGTAAAGGAATGTAGTTGATTTCTGTATTTTGATTTTGGCGTCACTATTCTTTTGGACCATAAGTTTAAAGATGTTATACATAAAGCACAGAATTGTAGGTAGTTGCTTTCTTTCTGTCCCTTCCACCAGATTGTGAGTCATGGGAGGGCAGAATCCATGTTTAATGTTCAGTATGTCCCGTCATAACTGTTTCATAATAATAATCCCCAGGGTATATTTTTTGAACTTAGCAAAACAAATTCATAAAAATGTCTGATTTCAAAGAGGAAAAACAGAAAAATTCTTTAGAGTCACATTTATCTACTTGAGATTTAACAGAATTATCAGGGAAAATTTGTTCAAGTTTATATCCCATCCTTTCCACAATGAATATATATTATTTGAGAAAGATCAGAGATTCTGATATAAATTCAGCTTATTTTTTGTGCTTACATTTATTGTACTCTAATCACAAAGGCAATGAAGAAATAAAGATACATCTGTGCATGTACTTATATACATAGTGACATATGTATATACATAAAATTACAGATAGACAGACATATGACATATAAATAGTAGTAAGACATCTGATTTGGCCTTAAATCCAAACAAAATGTAAAATGGCAAATAAAAATAATATAAAAATGTTTTGAATGTGTATAAAAATGATTTAATTATAATAGAAAAGAACAAAAAGAAAGAACAGGCACTTTTCAAAGTATCACATAGGCTGCTATGCCAGTTAAAGTACTAGTGTGGTGTCCTTATAAATGGAGACACTTCTATATGTTGCCCTTCAATATATTATAATTAATGTATGGCAGGTGATTTATGACATTTTTCAGTAAAGATATGTTTTCATCTCATTGGAACATTTTAACAATCAAAAAGTAAAACTAAAGCTCAACTTCTAGTTTGTTTTAATTCTCTTGGTCCCAAAGATGGCCTTAAGTACAAAAAAACAAATGAGAGAATAAGGGCTTCCATAATTATTTTTAGATTATCAAGAAAACTATAAACCACACCTCGCAGACAAAATTGATTAAGTGAATGTTATTTTATAGTCAGTCTTCATAAAAAAGCTAATAGAAAATTTTAGTAAAACAGTCAGCATTAAGTAAATATATGTATCTGGTTAAAATCTGTCCTCTCCCTCTCATCAACTGTATCAGTTCTCCATTGCTGCATAGCACATTACCCAAAATGTAGTGGCTTAAAAATAACCAGCAGTTCTTATCTCAAAGTTTCAGTAGATCAGAAATGCAGGCATAGCTTAGCTAGATGGCTCTAGCCCAAGCTTCCTTATGGCCTGCAGTCACAACTGAGTTGGGCAGGGAGGTTTGGGGGAGCAACCATTTCAAGTTAACTCACGTGGTTGTTGTAGCCCTTGGTCCTCTGGGGGGAAGTCTCCCCACAGTGCCGCCTCATGACTTACAGCTGGCTTTCCCGAAGATGAAAGTGATTCAGGAGAAAGTGAGAGAGCCCGAGCACTTCCAAGGTGGAAGCCACAATCTTTTATAACCCAATCTTGGAAGTGACATCCCCTCACTTTTGCTGTATTTTATTCCCAAGAAGCAACTCACTGAATCACTAATTCCCTGTGAATTACACAAAGCAATTATATGAGGATCATTATATGTCATCTCAGAGGCTGTCTATTATATCAACCTTAAAAGGAACACAGCAGGCAACTTTGTTATTATCTTTAATTCGTAATTCTGATGATCCCAGCAATTGAGCCAGGTAGAGTTGTAAAGGGGACAATCAAATCCCCATAAAGGATACAGCAAATTAATTCCACAAATCAAGATAGAAAAATTATGGTCTCTGCCCATTCAGTAGGTTTCTGGGATAGAAATTCCACTGAGAGGGGCGCCTGGGTGGCACAGTCGTTAAGCGTCTGCCTTCGGCTCAGGGCGTGATCCCAGCGTTATGGGATCGCCCCACATCAGGCTCTTCTGCTATGAGCCTGCTTCTTCCTCTCCCACTCCCCCTGCTTGTGTTCTCTCTCTCGCTGGCTGTCTCTTTCCCTCTGTCGAATAAATAAATAAAATCTTTAAAAAAAAAAACAAGAAATTCCACTGAGAAAGAAGATGACTTCTCTGCTGGGTATGTCACATGCCCCATGGAATTGTGGGAGCAGTCTAGTAGACTCCAAGGTATGATTGAAAGAACTATACCCCAGAATTCAGAAGGACTGCACTCTGGTTCCAAATCTGATAATAAATTTTCTGGGTATCAGGGCACCTGGGTGGCTCAGTCAGTTGAGTGTCTCCCTTCAGCTCAGGTCATGATCTTGGGTCTGGGATAGAGCCCCAAGTGGGGCTCCCTGCTCAGCGGGGAGTCTGCTTCTCTCTCTTCCTCTCCCTGTCCCACTCCCCCCTTGTGCTCTCATGTACTCTCTCAAATAAATAAATAAAAATCTTTTTAAAAATGTTTTTCTGGGTACCAGCTTACCTATGTATAACTTTAATGCTTTAAAAAGTTACCTATGTCCCACCAGTGTTCAATAAATAATAATTTAAATAAAAACTGAGTAATATTAATTTCATGAAGCACTTACCATTGTTTCTCTGCATACATAATGTAAATCTAAAAGTCTCATTTTGGCTGCTTAAATTTCTTTTTTTTTTTGTTTTTGTTTTTGTTTTGTTTTTGTTTTTTTAATGATTTTTTTTATTATATTATGTTAGTCACCATACAGTACATCCCCGGATTCCGATGCAAAGTTTGATGCTTCATTAGTTGTGTATAACACCCAGTGCACCATGCAATACGTGCCCTCCTTACTACCCATCACCAGTCTATCCCATTCCCCCACGCCCCTCCCCTCTGAAGTCTTCAGTTTGTTTCTCATAGTCCATAGTCTCTCATGTTTCATTCCCCCTTCTGATTACCCCCCCTTTCTTTATCCCTTTCTTCCCCTACCTATCATCCTAGTTCTTATGTCCATGGATGAGAGAAATCATATGATAATTGTCTTTCTCTGCTTGACTTATTTCACTTAGCATTATCTCCTCCAGTGCCGTCCATGTTGCAGCAAATGTTGAGAATTCGTTCTTTCTGATATTGGCTGCTGAAATTTCTAATGCAACTAAAATCTCAAAGTTACTTTAATACTAAACCTAGATTTAAATATCAAGAAACTGATAAAAATGGTCTTGTTTGTCCATGAAAAGAAGGGTCCTCTTGATGTATGCAATTAGGCATCCTTATTTTTTTAGAAACTGTAATTAAGTCCTGATTGTGAGGTGTGTGCATATGTGTGTGCTTAATAAGTTTTTTATTTTGGGATAATTTGGATTTACAAAAAGTTTGCAAAGATAATATAGAGTTTCCATATACCCATTATCTAGTTTTCCTTAAGTAACATCTTGTATAACCATGGCACATTTGTCAAAACCAAGAATAACATTGGTACATTACTATTAACTAAACTGTAGATGTTACTCAGATTCTATCAGTTCTTCCACTAATATCCTTTTTTCTGTTCCAGGATCCAATCCAGAATACCACATTGCATTTAGTCATCTGGTCTCCTAGTTTCCTCTAACCTGTGAGAGTTTCTCAGTCTTTCCTTGTTTTTCATGACCTTAACAATTTTGAGGACTAGTGGTCAGTTATTTTGTAGACTATTCCTCAACTTAGGCTGTGTGATGTTTTTCTCATGATTAGGCTTAGGATATGGTTTGAGGGAAACACATCATAAGATGAGGTGACCTTCTCATCATATCATATCAAGGGGTACATGGTATCTGCACAAATTTTTACTGATGATGTTAATCTTTATCACTTGGTTAAGTTGGTGTTTGCTAGTTTTCTCCACTGCCAAGTCATTTTTTTTTCCTTTGTCTATATTTTATTGACATGATGAAAGTCACTATATCCAGCCTATACTCAAGGAGATCCAGAGCACGTTTTATTGTGACCCTTTTACCCAGTGACAAAATTCATTTTGGAAATTTCAATATGAATGTCTCCTCTCTAAATTTAAATCTCAATGACTTCTTACAGAAATCCATTTCTTAATAAATGCTTCTTTACTCCATACTTGTCTCATTATGCCTACCTAGGATACTATTTTAAACATTAGAGAGATGAGAGAAACATTTAATGATCATTGGTAGGACAAAGCAGAATATAAACTATGGCCAAAATTGCATTAAATGACATTAGTAATTTATCCTCGAGTTCTCCAATGAGAAATGGTTCTGATTATGCTATGTATGAGGAAACAAAGAAAAGCAGAAAAATTAAATTTTTGCATGAATTTTGCTTTACTGCAGAACTGGAAAACATCCCACATCTATAGTTTTATACCAGGACAGCACTTTAAGTTACTCTTATTTTTAAATTACAGATAATTTAAACTAATGATTTCAAAGCCAAACTTTGAAAGTATCTGTCCTTTCTTGGGTTCTAAATATAAGATTTTATTTTTATTTTTAATTTTTTTTTGTTTTTTAAGATTTTATTTATTTATTCCACAGAGAGAGAGAGAGAGAGTGCCAGGGGAGGAGCAGAGAGAGATGGACAAGTAGACTCCACACTGAGCACAGAGCCCAACACGGGGCTCTATCTCAGGACCCCAAGATCATGACATGTGCTGAAACCAAGAGTCAGATGCTTAACTCAATGAGCCACCAGGTGCCCCTGAAGGTGATCTTTAAACAATTCTAAGGAGTACAAAATAGTTGTTTGCTTAACAGAGCTTCATCTTCCCTGGAAATTTAAAATGACATTTCTGTCCATTCCTCTTATTAATATTAGAAGTTTGAGTATGATTCTCCAAATAATGATTTATTTGTTACAGAGTTTTGACACTGGCAGAAAAGTCTCTGTAAAAAGACGTCCTACAGCTGTGAAATGTTCTCTCACTGACACAGCTTCAATCTGGGGACATTTAGAGTATGAAGTAAGAGTCTTCACTTTTATTGGCTATGTGTGGGTTGTTTGGTTTCTTGGCAGGCATGTTTTTGCATGCTGAATATTTCCCATGAATACTTTCTTTTTGTTTAGTGTTGGGGGCTTCTGGTTGTAGTAGGTAACCAATAAATTAAGCAAAACAAATTAAATATCCCTTTTTTCATGCTTTGGTTATACTTAAAAGTGTATAAGAGGAAAGTGTTTGGGGCCTAAATTTTTACTTAATTGACTAAATTCTAGATTTTTGTTTTGTTTGTTTTAAGCTCTTAACAAGTTTGTAATTTCCTTTGAGGGTAGAGATTATCTTGTGTTTATTTATTTCTACAGAGCTCCATACAGTGATCAGCATAAAACATGACTTCAAAGTAGAAAGAAAAAAACCCACAACTATTTACTTCAGATTTTACTCATTCCTAAAAGTTTTATAGTGTGTTTGCTAACAAATTAATACTATTGAAGTAAATCAGGAGATGGTTTAAATATCTAGTGACCAAAAGGTGCTCCAATTTTTTAGTGATATTATACAACTCCTATGTTAAATGCAAGTGGTTCTCATTTATCTGTATAGTAGTCTTCCACATATTTACTTTTCACTTCTCTACTAATTCCTCACATTAACTTTTAAGAAAAATCTAAAAGATTCTTTGTTCCTTCTGTCCCTTTAGTTGTCCACTGTGAGTGTTATGCCAAGAAACCATCCTGATAAGTCGAATCATAACAGCTCAGGTGCATTCATATATAATCTTATCTCACACCAAGTACCTCATCGCATCTCTTTTCTTATTCTACTCCCCAGACTCTGATCTTCGTCACCATCGCACCAACCACCTACTGTAGCCATTTCTCCTTTTATTTCATTTGTCAAATCATTACTATATTCACCATCATAAATCATACCTGGATCTTGTCTCTATTTTACGGAAATAAATCCAATTGTTTTGTATGTCTCACAAAATCAAGTCCAGAAAATATGGCTTCAAACAAATATTTCAAGGAGCCAAGTGCATGGGAAAAAATGTGTATGATGAAAATATAAAGATTAGACAACTAGATAGATAAATAAATGGAATAAATGTGAAGGTATTTCTCTATAATTTAAACTACTTTATTCCTTGTTTGGCAATGAGGAGTAACAGGATTTTTACCCAGAAAGTGATACAATAAGATCTGTGTTTTAGGGTTAGCTTCAGACTACAGTACACATAGAAGGGAGCAAAGGACTGATGTAAAAGTTGGACAGAAGCCTATCTCAGTTAAGTCCAAGTAGGAGATGATAAGGGGATAGAGAGAAGAAGAGATAATCAGGAGCAGAATTAAAGGTCCTTGATGACTGATTAAAGAAGTAGGGTGGGGAAGGTGACAGAGCACAGAATGACTTTGCAGTTTCTGGTTGTTATGACAGAGTGGAAGGTTTTTACCCTTAAGAAAAATAGGAGACATTGGTGGAATAATAGATTTGGTAGGATGTGGAAAGAATGAATGTATGATTAGTGATGGAGTATGGTATGAAGAGCATGCTGTGTTTAGTTTTGTATTTGTTGTGGCTGAGGATTTAGTCAAACATTCAGAGAAGGTATTTCATATGGAAGATTTTTGACAAGAGCTTGTGTATAAGTTTTCTTTCTTTTTCTCCCTATAGTATCCAGTACATTATTATTTTAATGATTCCCCCCTCTTGGTTATTGTCTCAGCAAGCTGAGGGTGTGACCAACTAGTGTAGTGTTACTCTGGGGTACCACTATTGACATAGTCATTGGGATGGATAGTCATATAGTGGCTATTACTAACAGTTGCCATCACCATGGCAAACATGGGTGGTTGGATCATTGAGTTCTGTAGGTTGTCTAATCCTCGTGGATATCATTTGATATGTAAGTGGCTGCTGAAAGGCATTTAAAAACCTTGAGAGGACACAATGCATTAGGGAGGTTATTAATACAATAACTGTAATAGCCAAGGATTAAAAAATTCCCCAGAGCAGAGATTCTCAGAAGACAAGATTTAAGTATATCAAACAGGTTACAATCAGATTCAGATTTTATATTTCTAGGTCAACCTAAGTTTTTTGAGATAATGTGTAATTGAGTTTCAATTTTTTTCCTGAGTTATTTACATAGCACAACATACTATATTGGCAATCACATATACTCGTGATTACTTAGGACAAAATGAACATAAAGATATTTTGTTTCAGGAAGTGGTATTGCAAGTGAGCTTCTTCCACTTAAACTAGGCCTCTCTATTATATAAGCCATCAGGTAATTTAATAAGAGAAGTTTCTATGGAATCTAGAGGGGGAAAAAAGGTTAACAGCTGGAGCAAAATATAAACTTGATTTCTGAGTGTAAGAGCAATCAGTTGAGAAAATATCTAGATTTAATTTCAAAGCATCTTTAGATGGTGGAATAAGGATGGCAGCTTCAATCTGATGGAGTTTCCTGGTTTGCAGTTTGACTGTCTTTGAGGATGTCATTGGATGTTCTGGTGACCTCTCAAGTGACCCCTACAGCAACAAGCATGAAGATTGTCCGTACAGTTGTGATGATTTCTCTGAAGTTGACAGGTAAATAACAAAACCTCAAAGACAATGAATAGAACTAGAATTGAAAAAGGGTATACTGAGGGAGAGGTCCAATATGGCGGAGGAGCAGAAGACCTAAAGATCGTCTGGTCCCAGGAATTCAGCTAGAGAGCTACCAAACCATTCTGAATACCTATGAATGCAACTGGAGAAGGAAGAAAAGAGTAGCAGAAACTCTATGAACAGAAAAGCGACCACTTTCTGCAAGGAGGAGAAAAGATGGCAGAGGAGTAGGGGACCCCTTTTTCAGCTGGTCCCCTGAGTCGAGCTGGATATCTACCAGACCATCCTGGAAACCCATGGAATCAGCCTGAGATGCATGAAGACACATCTGGATCTCTACAAACAAATATCTCCAGCGCTAAATATTGAGGTACGAAGTGGGGAGCCGTGAATCTGTGCACAGATATCGGAATAAATGGAAGGGGAAGGGAGCCACTGCGCTCGGTCACCGGGAAGCAGTAGCCACTTGCACTGGGGAGCGGGCCGGAATTGCGGACTGGCACCCGCGAGAAAGCAGACTGAGACCATGAGCCTGGGAACGTGCGTGCGACCGGACTGAAAACCAGAACTCCAGAGCGCTCACTGAAACCAGACTAAAACCAGGAGCTCATGAGCACGCACATGTCCAAACTGAAAACCGGAGCTCCAGAGCTAACTGGAACCGGACTGATACCGGGAGCTCGGGGGCACGTGTGCGACCAGACTGAAAACCGGCGCTCCGGAGCGCATGCGAACCACACTGAAACAGGGAGCTCAGGAGCACGTGCAGCAACTGGGGGCAGCTGGCAGTGTTAGAAGCACAAAGGACAGAGACGTGCTGGCCCTGGAAGTGAGGGCAGGGAGAGCGGCTGTGGGGCGCACAACCCAGGACGCTGCAGGGTTTTTAGCAACACTGACAGAAATAGAGTTAAAGTGGCCAAGAGGACTCTGGGAAACAAACTGAGGGCTTCAGAGGGGAGGGGGGTGGGGGAATGTGATAGGCTGGTGATGGTTATTAAGGAGGGCACTTATTGCATGGTGCACTGGGTGTTACATGCAAGTAATGAATCATGGAACTTTACATCAAAAACTAGGGATGTACTGTATGGTGACTAACATAACATAATAAAAAATTATTATAAAAAAATAAAGTTCAATTACAACCTTAAAAAAAAATAAATAGTGGCCAAGAGAGCTCAGTGGAGAGCAGAATGCGATCTCTCTGTTTTGAGACAGAAGCTAGGATACAGCCACTGCTGCTCTGACTCTCAGAAGAGTCACAGAAAACCACCAGGGAAAGCCACCAGAGAACAAAAGCCCAGAAATACCAGCTCACATTGTGCCCATCCCCATCCCCCTCTTGCAAGGGACAGGGCGACTCTACCCAAACAGGGTTGCCTGAGTATCAGCGCAGCAGAACCCTCCCCCAAAAGGCAGGCTGAAAAATCAAGAAGCCCACATCCCTAAGGTCCCTATAAAACAAATGCACACAGCCTGGGTCCTGGTCAATAATTTGGGCTCTGGGCATCCCCACAACCTCTCCTCATCAGAATGACGAGGAGGAGAAATCCCCCCCAGCAAAGAAAAGATAATGAGTCTGTGGCCTCTGCCACAGAACTGACAGATATGGATATAACCAAATTGTCAGAAATGGAGTTCAGAGTAACAATGGTCAAAATGATGTGTAGGCTGGAAAAAAATATTAACGAAAATATTAACGAAAACATAGAATCTCTAAGGGTGGAAATGAGAGCGAATCTGGCAGAAATTAAAAATGCTATGAATCAAATGCAGTCTAAGCTAGATGCTCTGACGGCCATGGTATATGAGGCAGAAGAATGAATTAGTGAATTAGAGGACGGGATGGTAGAAGAGAAAGTTAAAACAGAAACTCGGCTCAAAAAAATCCAATCTCAACAATGTAGATTACAGGAGATTACTGACTCAATGAAACATTCCAATGTCAGAAACATTGCCATCCCCGAGGGGGTGGAGAAAGAGCGAGGTCTAGAAAAGATATTTGAACAAATTGTAGCTGAGAACTTCCCTAATCTGGCAAAGGAAACAAGCATTCGTGTCCAAGAGGGAGAGAGGACCCCTCCCGAGGTCAATGACAACAGACCTACACCACGTCACGTCATAGTGCAATTCACAAATATTAGATCCAAGGATACAGTATTGAAAGCTGCCAGGGGGAAGAAAATCCTTAGCTACAGAGGAAAAAATATCAGAATAACGTCAGACCTGTCTACAGAGACCTGGCAGGCTAGGAAGGGTTGGCAGGGTATTTTCAAAGCTCTATCTAAGAAGAACATGCAGCCAAGGATCCTTTATCCAGCAACGCTGTCATTCAGAATTGATGGAGGGATAAGGACGTTCCAGGATTGGCAGAAACTGAAGGAATTCATAACCACTAAACCAGACCAAAAGGAGATATTAAGGGGGGTTCTATAAAAGTAAAAAGACCGCAAGAGTGATACACAACAGAAATTTACAATCTATAGAAACACAGACTTCACAGGCAACATGACATCATTACAATCATATCTCTCAATAAACATTCTCAATGTGAATGGCCTAAATTCTCCCACAAAATGCTACAGGGTTGCAGATTGGATAAAAAGACATGACCCATACATATACTTTCTACAAGAGACTCATTTTGAAACTAAAGATACATCCAGACTGAAAGTGAAGGGATAGAAAACCATTTTTCATGCCAATGGACCTCAAAAGAAAGTTGGGGTAGCAATTCTCATATCAGACAGATTAGATTTTAAACTAAAGACTGTAGTTAGAGATACAGAAGGACACTATATTATTCTTAAAGGATGTATCCAACAAGTGGAAATGACAATTATAAATATCTATGCCCCCAACAGGGGAGCAGCTAGATACGCAAGCCAACTCTTAACCAGAATAAAGAGACATATAGATAATAATATGTTAATAGTAGGGGACCTCAAAACGCCACCAACAGCAACAGACAGATCACCTAAGTAGAAAATCAACAAAGAAACAAGAGCTTTGAATGACATACTGGACCAGATGGACCTCATGGATATATATAGAACACTATACCCCAGAACAACAGAATACTCATTCCTTTCGAATGCACGTGGAACTTTCTCCAGAATAGACCATATACTGGGTCACAAAACAGGTCTCAACCGATACCAAAAGACTGAGATTATTCCCTGCATATTCTCAGACCACAATGCTTTGAAACTAGAACTCAATCACAAGGAAAAATTTGGAAGAAACTCAAACACTTGGAAACTAAGAACCATCCTGCTCAAGAATAACTGGGTAAACCAGGAAATTAAAAATCAATTTAAACAATTCATGGAGACCAACGAGAATGAAAACACAATGGTCCAAAACCTATGGGACACTGCAAAGGTGGTCCTAAGGGGAAAATACATAGTCATCGAAGCCTCACTCAAAAGAATAGAAAAATCTAAAATGCACTTTTTATATTCTCACCTCAAGAAGCTGCAGGTGGAACAGAAGAACAGGCCTAATCCACGCACAAGAAGGCAGGTGATCAAGATTAGAGCAGAGATCAATGAATTATAAACCAGGAGCACAGTATAGAAGATCAACAGAACTAGAAGGTGGTTCTTTGAAAGAATAAATAAGATCGATAAGCCACTGGCCAGACTTATTCAAAAGAATAGAGAAAGGACCCAACTTAATAAAATTATGAATGAAAGGGGAGAGGTCACAACCAACACCAATGAGGATCATTAGAAACTTTTATCAACAGCTTTATGCCAATAAATTAAACAACCTGGAAGAAATGGATGCCTTCCTGGAAACCTATAAACTACCAAGACTGAAACAGGAAGAAATTGATTATTTAAACAGACCGATTTATTATGAAGAGATTGAAGCAGTGATCAAAAACCTCCCCAAAAACAAGAGTCCAGGGCCTGATGGATTCCCCAGGGAATTCTACCAAACATTCAAAGAAAAAATAATACCTATTCTCCTGAAGCTGTTTCAAAAAATAGAAACAGAAGGAAAACTACCAAACTCATTCTATGAGGCCAGTATTACTTGATCCCCAAACCAGGCAAAGACCCCATCAAAAAGGAGAATTAAAGACCAATATTCCTGATGAATATGGATGCCAAAATCCTCAACAAGATCCTAGGTAATAGGATCCAACAGTACATTAAAAAGATTATCCATCAAGACCAAGTGGGATTCATCCCTGGGATGCAAGGGTGGTTCAACACTTACAAATCGATCAGTGTGATAGATCATAACAACAAGAAAAGAGTCAAGAACCATATGATCCTCTCAATTGATGCAGAAAAAGCATTTGACAAAATACAGCATCCTTTCCTGATTAAAACCCTTCAGAGTGTAGGGATAGAGGGTACATTAAACAACCTTTAAGGGAAAGCCTTTCCCTTAAGATCAGGAACACGACAAGGATGTCCACTCTCGCCATTATTATTCAACATAGTACTAGAAGTCCTGGCAACAGCAATCAGACAACAAAAAGGGATAAAAGGTATCCAAATTGGCAAAGAAGAAGTCAAACTGTCTCTCTTTGCAGATGACATGATACTCTATATAGAAAACCCAAAAGACTCCACCCCCAAACTACTAGAACTTATAAAGCAATTCAGAAATGTGGCGGGATACAAAATCAATGCTCAGAAATCAGTTGCATTTCTATACATGAACAATGAGACTGAAGAAAGAGAAATTAGGGAATTCATAGCACCAAAAACCACACATTATCTTGGAATTAACTTGACCAGAGACGTAAAGGATCTATATTCTAGAAATTACAAATTACTCTTGAAAGACATTGAAGAAGACACAAAAAGATGGAAAAGTATTCCATGATCATGGATCGGAAGAATAAACATAGTTAAAATGTCTATGCTACCCAAAGCAATCTACACATTCAATGCCATCCCGATCAAAATACCAATGACATTTTTCAAAGAACTGGAACAAACAGCCCTTAAATTTGTGTGGAACCAGAAAAGGCCCCAAATCGCCAAGGAATTGTTGAAAAGGAAAAACAAAGCTGGGGGCATCATGTTGCCAGATTTCAAGCTATACTACAAAGCTGTGATCACAAAGACAGCATGCTACTGGCACAAAAACAGACACATAGACCAATGGAACAGAAGAGAAAACCCAGAAATGGACCCTCGGCTCTTTGGGCAACTAATCTTTGACAAAGTGGGAAAAAACATCCAGTAGAAAAAAAGACAGTCTCTTCAATAAATGGTGCTGGGAAAATTGGACAGCTATATGTAAAAGAATGAAACTTGACCACTCTCTTACACCATACACAAAGATAAACTCCAAATGGATATAAGACCTCAATGTGAGACAGGAATCCATCAAAATCCTAGAGGAGAGCATAGGCAGCAACCTCTTTGACACTGCCCACAGCAACCTTTTTCATGACACATCTCCAAAGGCAAGGGAAACAAAAGATAAAATGAACTTGTGGGGACTTCATCAAGATAAAAAGCTTCTGCACAGCCAAGGAAACAGTCAAAAAAACTAAGAGGCAGCCCACAGAATGGGAAAAGAGATTTGCAAACGCACAGCAGATAAAAGGCTAGAATCCAAGATCTACAAAGAACTTCTCAAACTCAACACACGGGAAACAAATAATCAAATCAAAAAACGGGCAGAAGATATGAACAGACAGTTTTCCAATGAAGACATACAAATGGCTAACAGACACATGAAAAAATGTTCAAATCATTAGCCATCAGGGAAATTCAAATCAAAACCACACTGAGATACCACCTTACACCAGTTAGAATGGCAAAAAATGACAAGGCAGGAAACAACAAATGTTGCAGAGGATGTGGAGAAAGGGGAACCCTCTTACACTGTTGGTGGGAATGCAAGTTGGTAGAACCACTTTGGAAAACAGTGTGGAGGTCCCTTAAAAAGTTAAAAATTGAGCTACCCTATGATCCAGCAATTGCACTACTAGGTATTTGCCCCAAAGATACAGACGTAGTGAAGAGAAGGGCCATATGCACCCCAGTGTTCATAACAGCATTGTCCACAATAGCTAAATTGTGGAAGGAGCTGAGATGCCCTTCAACAGATGACTGGATTAAGAAGATTTGGTCCATATATACAATGGAATATTACTAAGCCATCAGAAAGAATGACTACAGAACATTTGCAGCAACATCGATGGGACTGGAGGAGATTATGCTAAGTGAAATAAGTCAAGCAGAGAAAGACAACTATCATATGGTTTCACTCATTTATGGAACATAAATAGCAGGAAGATCGGTAGGAGAAGGAAGGGAAGAATGAAGGGGGAGTAAACAGAAGGGGGAACGAACCATGAGAGACTGTGGACTCTGGGAAACAAACTGAGGACTTCAGAGAGGAGGGGGGTGGGGAATTGGGATAGGCTAGTGATGGGTATTAAGGAGGGTACATATTACATGGTGCACTGGGTGTTATACGCAAATAATGAATCATGGAACATTGTATCAAAAACGGGATGTACTGTATGGTGAGTAATATAGCAAAATAAAAATTATTTAAAAAAGTAAAATAAAGTTTAATTTAAAAAAAAGAAAAGAAAAAGGGTATACTACAGTTCTCTATTGAAACTATTTTTTATAGTCATTCCATTTTTTCCAAGATAATTACAGTGAGACCAGCTTGTAAAATAAGTATAGTGTCATTAAATGCGGTCTGATTATTTACATTTATATGTAGCAAGAATAGTGACTCTATGCATATTCTCAACATGATATTCCAGTCAAAGCTTTGGATATTACCAATTAAGTAGCTCCATAAGGCTAACCTTTGGTCTTTAAAATTGTCAGGTAATAATGAATCTCAGATCAGACCTTTAAAATTCTCTTTAGGCTGAGGAGCCAAGTTAAGGACTTGCCCAACTGTGTAATGTTACAAAGTGAACAGAGTATATTCAAACTTCTGTAAATACCTATATTCTCATAAAATAATATTTAATAAGTTTTTGGACTCTGGAGGGATCAGAAAGGGAGAAAAAAATGTTTCAACCTTTGTTTTGCAAAGATACACTATACCAAATTGTTGTAAGTTATAGAAAGCTTTAAAAATAAGGGAAAAAGGAATTCTTTAAATTTGGAGAACAAAACATTAAAGTACAAGTAATCTTTCAAACAAAGTCATAAGTCATCAGTTCATTCAGTCCCATGTAATTCTTGTTTTTCTTGATATTGATTTAGCAATTTTACAAATCAATCATTTTTTCCATTAGAGTTCTAGAAATTCTTACTCAGTTCAATGTTGTGATCTTCAAGTTATTAGAAACCTGTATTCCAGAGCAATTTTCATGGTCTTTTCCATAAATCTTTTTGAAGGTGCAGCATTTTTTACCATAGTTGCTTGTCAGTGCTTTCAGGCAAGAATCAGGGGTAAAACAATAACTGTCTGTGAGTGACAAGTCTTAAAAATAGCCATGGTTAAAGATGTGGTGAGAGTTCACCAAAAATATGATGCAATTGACAAGGAAATGTGATTATTTTTATGATATACAGTATTTAAAAATAATAACTGGAATTATGACTGATAGTATAATACCAAGACATACCAGATTTCTAGGAGTTTCATATACATTCTGGAACACTTATATTAATAATATATGCCCATACAAATTTCATGATGTTTTCCATGTAATTTAATATGTCAAATAAGCCAAAATAAATTATTATTTCTCTTTTTACAGGAGACAGAGCAAATCTTTGAGATCTTGCAGGGAGCCTTTAGACTATTCCAAAGTTAATTTGAGGTCAAAAAGATTTCATTTAGAATTTGCTTTGGGGAAGTTTGTGAAAAATGACAAAAGATGCTTTTGTTTTCGCCTTAGGAGACATCTCTAGAAAAATGTTGCTAGGGCCGATGTCAGTTTGTTCTCTGTATTTATAGGTCTAATTCTTCTTTTAATTTGTTTATTTATTTGTTGTTTTGTTTTGTTTTGTTAAGAGTCCACATATGAGTGAAATCACATGGTATTTGTCTTTTTCAGTCTGACTTATTTCACTTAGCACAATACCCTCTAGGTCTATCCATGTTGTCACAAATGGCATAATTTCATCCTTGCTATGGTTACATAATATTCCAATATATAACATATCTTCCTTTTAATTTGTCTGTTGATGGACACTTAGGTTGCTTCCATATCTTGGGTATTTTAAGTAATACTATAATAAACAAATGGGTGCATATATCTTTTCAATTTAGGTTTTCTTCTTCTTTGAGTAAATACCCAGTAAGGGAATTATTGGATCATATAATATTTCTCTTTTTAATTTTTTGAGGACCCTCCAAACTGTTTTCCACAGTAGCTGTATCAATTTATATTTCTACTAACAGTGTATGAGAATGGTTGCCAAAGGGGAGGGAGTAGAGGGCATAGGCAAAATGGGAGAAGAGGAAAGGGAAATATCAATCAATCAATCAATCTTAAAAAAGAAAGAAACTTATGCATACCAATCAAAGAATGCATTCTGTGGTCTCCAAAAGGTCTGGGATCCTCTTTTCAAGAATGCCCCTTAATGTGAGGTATCTTATCTGGGTTAAAGTTTTCCCCAAATGGTCATTATAGTTCCAAATTATCCAAAAGTTCACTCATTTTGCAACTAAGGCTCAAGGTCCTGGTCTATAGTGTTTACATAGGAAGTAGGAATTTCTGAGAGAGGCGAGAAGTTTTAGAACAGGCGGAATTACCTTTGCCTTTAGATTCCTTAAAATGACAAATCAATGGGGGGTAGTGATTTAACTCTTGCCCCAAAACCCAGGGAATCCTGAGTTTTCTCCCCTTATGGACTGAAGTGTGACTTACCAAGAGCTTCAAAAAACATAATGCAGATATACACAGTAAAGTCAGAGATTCTGACTTAGACCTAAGAGAAAATTACCCTCTAACTCTGCAATCAGCAAGAAAGCAGTGAGTATAATGAATTCCATGCATACAAGCGCATGATTGATCATCAGCCTCAGAGTCTTTGAAAGGGTCATCTTTGTATCCCACTTTTGACACCAGAAACTGTCAAATATCCAAAAACAGGAAAAATTAAAGCCAGATCAGTAAAATAGTATTTATTAAGAGTTTATTGTGCACATAACAGCTTAAAAACTAGGAGCCTTCAAACCAATGTGTATTAAAGGTCAGAGGTCTGATGTCGCAGGATGGCTTGTAGAGTGAAAATGAGGAAGTGTTTTAACCTTTATAATGATCGGTTATCACAATGGGGGTTTCTAGATGGCAGAGGATTGGTTAAAAGTGATTATTTTACACCATTTTAGGAAAACGGCCTAAGTTTCTTTTATGGTTATCAGAGCAATACATTTATAAGAAACAACCTAAATTTTGGTTATGTTCATGAAATAAATTAGATTTAGTTTTTGTTTACATGGTTTAAATACATTTGTCTGGTTAGGGGATTTTCAAGCCAAATATCCATTTATTTTATTTTAAAACTATTATAAAATCTCAGTGTTTAGTTAAGTTTCAAAATATTTCAATAGTGATGACTTTATCTTTTGGTGATGACTTGGAATTATGGTCTTTAAAAGTCTTCAAAGAGAAGTTTATCACATCATATTCAAACTCAAGCCTGAAAGAAGAAACAGTGCATTAAAGATTTCTAATAGGCTCAATGTTATAACAATTGGCAACAGATGAAAACGCTGTCTTTGATATTCACTTGGGAAATGAGTATTATCTTCCAAAACAGTTTTCACATTAATAAAATTGACAAATATTTGAGGAACATAGGGGAAAAAGGAATCAATTGGTACATAACTCTCACTTAGTAAATATTTGTTGAATTAACAGATTTTTCCTCAGAGCACAAAGGCACATGATTGCCCTGATTAAATTATCACAAATTCTGTTAAGCATATTCAGAATTAGTAGAATTTTTTTCTTGAGGTGGTATAGCAAAGTGGAAAAGAACACAGATTTTGGAGAATAAAAGTCTTTGAATCAAGTTAGTCCTCCAGTTTTATTAACTGCATGATGATAAATTATTTAATGTCTAAACCGCAGGTTCTACCTCTGAAAAAAAATGGAGATTGTAGCAAGTATATTTTTGGGTGAGGTCAAATAGGACCATTAATTGAAGCATTTAACACAGTAGTGGCCATATACTGAATGATAACTATTGTTACTTCTCCACAGTTTTTAATGGTTTTCAAAGAAACAAATTTAAAAAATGTAAATATATCACAACATTGAATGACTATAAACAATAATAGAAGAAATTCACTTTCTTCTGACAGAGAATGAATGATGATGCATGATGGCTGCCTTTTCTATTGCTAACAAATCAAATGTGGGTTGATTTACACATATTGAATTCCAGGGCCCCTTCTAGGGTACTTGGGGTCAGCATCACATGCCTGAGTTACTCAGAAGAGTTAAGTCAGGTAAGAAGATCTTTGGTCAGAGGCAGCATAGGTCTAGTGATTTCTAGAACCTAGACTAAAGAAAATGCCAGGTAGAATTAATTTTATGGATGCTATTGGTGAGCATAGACAGAAAGTCCTTGAAGAGGGGCGGGCAGCATGAATCATTATTCTCAGCAAGTGACCTTTCTTGCAAAGGTAGACAAAAGGTGTGGTACTCATGCAAATGATGGAAAAGGATGACTCATTGCATTTTAATTTATATTTTAGTGGGTAGGAATGTTCCAATTCAGGAAAAAGACAAAAGCTTTATTATTTCTTTGGCAGCTTTTTGTTTGTTTTTAACCCTGCTTCTCTCCCAAATCAGATGAAATAACAGAAATAGAGGCAAGGTTCTTAGACGGGCTTCGATAAGAGAGAAGCCCGTGAAAATTCTACCTGAAGTAGAAAGGAAGAGCTGCCCTAACTGGAAGGAGTGTGATTCACGCTGTCAGAAACTGGACCAAGATAAAGGCCATATAATGACTATTTTCTTTTTATTTCATATAAGTACAGATACATATAAATATATTTTCTTTGTCAACTTAAAGACTAGTAACGTAGGAGGGTTTTTTTTTAATATTTAAGATTGTTGTATCATCTAGAAAATCTAAGATTTCCAAACAAATAAGATGTGAGCCTTTATCTTTTTCCCTTTCAACATGTTACTTTACTTTTGTTTAAGGATTTTTTAAAATATGGAACTCCTCATGAATTTGCATGTCATCCTTGCACAGGGGCCAGGCTAATCTTCTTTATATTGTTCCAATTTTAGTATATGTACTGCTAAAGTGAGCACTTGTTAATGAAAGACTTTTAAAGACTACATTAGTTAAAAATGAGGAAGTATTCAAATGGTGATAAATAATGGTGAGTAATAATGCAGCACAGTGACATATAAAATACCTATTATTTTGGACACAAGAGAATGAAACTGTATTGCACCTTTGTGTGACAGCGCAAACACAGAGCAGCCTAACATCAGTAGTGAAGCATCATCAGGTGTATCCTTGACCACAAACATTTAAAGCTTTTTAATCAGCTCATGAAATTGAGTCTTACCACTCCTTGGAAATCTATGACAAAAAGGAGCTCTTTCCCAGCTTTTATAACTGAACATTTTAGGAGGACAATGGAAGCATGTTAGATTTTTCTCCAAAGTATCAACTGTTGTCCTTTTAAATGAATGAATGAATGAATGAATGAATACATACACACATACAAAAAAGGAAGGCTGGCTTAGGAAGGCTGTCTGTTTAGTTCTTCCAGATATACATTCTCTCCAGCAGCCTGGTTGCCAGCTGCAAGTAAAACAATCTGAAATTGTTTGCTCTCATTGTTATCATTTGCCCCTTGTTTCTGAACTCAGTCCAGCATTTTTTGTATCACTGCTGAAGCACCATAAATTATACTTGCAGGAGCCCTTTTTGGAGAGACTGGTTAAGGGGAGTGAGTGTAGTGTGGATTTTTGGCACTGGAACTTGGTACGGTATGACTCAGTATCCAGGAAATATAAAACACTGCTGCTCTCCCTACGGTTTTGAAAAGAGGTCAAAACCCATGTTAGGAACTTTCCTGTTGCTGAAGAATGAAGAGATTCCCAAAATACAGGGAAAAACACACAGACTTACAAATAAAAGTTGGTCTCAAATTTCAAGGATATAGGGATATTCTTACTGTTTGAGTAACTACCGCAGTGCAGGTTCCCTTAAACTACACAGCACATAAATGTGTTTCTAAAAATTCTCTGAGAATAGAATTCAACTGAGGAGATTCATCCCAAAGCAAAGCTACCAACTCATGTTTCTTCCAGTTTCTATGTTATATTCACTAACTATCCATCTTTAAGACAGCAATCCACTCCTACCCTCCAGGACACTAGGGGACACAAATAGATGAACAGAAATAAACAACAGTAAATCACATATTGGATATATAAATTAAATGAGTTTAACTTGTGAACATTACTAAACAACTTTTGAAGTTAATAACTGCATTTTAAGAATTCTAAATATGATAAATCCTACTAACAGTCTTGCTAAATTTTTATGTTAGCTCTGAAGTTCCAGGTGAAAGAGGATATTGGATGGAATGAAACCTACCCTGGTCAATCCACGAATAAGCCAGCCAAACAGAGGAAATGAAGACTACAAATAGAATATAAACAACTCCATCCCATCTTTCAACATTTGCTGGCTGTTTTAATATTTCACAAATGAAAAGTTTGTGTTAATGAGTATCATCCAAGCCTGAAACAAATGTCCAATCAATGTCTAAAACTGTTAGCCAATGAATCAAAATAAATAGTACTCAGATCAAAGTTCCAGGAAGAGGACAAAATAAATGGATTAATATAGGTACATCATAAGACCTCCCAGATGACTTCTGGGGAGAAAAAGAAATTAAATAGGTAGCCTACAAGAGACTCATTTTGAACCCAAAGATACATTCAGACTGCCAGTGAAGGGATGGAGTACCATCTTTCATGCAAATGGACCTCAAAAGAAAGCTGGGGTGGCAATTCTCATGTCAGATAGTTTGGATTTTAAACTAAGGACTATAGTTAGAGACACAGAAGGGCAATATTATTCTTAAAGGAAGTATTCAACAAGTGGATATGACAATTATTAATATATATGCCCCCAACAGGGGAGCAGCAAGATACACAAGCCAACTCTTAACCAAAATAAAGAGACATATAGATAAGAACACAGTAATAGTAGGGGACCTCAACACCCCACTATCAGAAATAGACAGAACACCCTGGCAAAAACTAAGCAAAGAATCAAAGGCTTTGAATGCCATACTCGACGAGTTGGACCTCATAGATATATATAGAACACTACACCCCAGAACCAAAGAATACTCATTCTATTCAAATGCCCATGGAACATTCTCAAGAATAGATCATGCTCTGGGACACAAAACAGGTCTCAGCCAATACCAAAAGATTGAAATTATCCCCTGCATATTCTCAGACCACAACGCTCTGAAATTGGAACTCAACCACAAGGAAAAACCTGGAAGAAACTCAAACACTTGGAGGCTAAGAACCATCCTGCTCAAGAATGACTCGATAAACCAGGAAATCAAAAAACAAATTAAACAATTTATGGAGACCAACGAGAATGAATACACAACGGTCCAAAACCTATGGGATACTGCAAAGGCAGTCCTAAGGGGGAAATACATAGCCATCCAAGCCTCACTCAAAAGAATAGAAAAATCTAAAATGCAGTTTCTATATTCTCACCTCAAGAAACTGGAACAGCAACAGAGGGACAGGCCTAACCCACTGACAAGGAAGGAGTTGACCAAGATTAGAGCAGAAATCAATGAATTAGAGACCAGAACCACAGTAGAGCAGATCAACAGGACTAGAAGCTGGTTCTTTGAGAGAATCCATAAAATTGATAGACCACTGGCAAAACTTGTCCAAAAACAAAGAGAAAGGACTGAGATTATTAAAATTATGACTGAAAAGGGAGAGGTCACGACCAGCACCATTGAAATTGCAAGGATTATTAGAAACTTTTATCAACAGCTATATGCCAAAAAACTAAACAATCTGGAAGAGATGGAGGCCTTCCTGGAAACCTATAAACTACCAAGACTGAAACAGGAAGAAATAGATTTCTTAAATAGGCCAATTAACTATGAAGAAATTGAGTCAGTGATAAACAACCTTCCAAATAATAAAACTCCAGGCCCAGACGGTTTTCCTGGGGAATTCTACCAAACATTCAAAGAAGAAATAATACCTATTCTCCTAAAGCTATTTCAAAAAATAGAAACAGAAGGAAAGCTACCAAACTCATTCTATGAGGCTAATATTACCTTGATCCCCAAACCAGGCAAAGACCCCCTCAAAAAGGAGAATTACAGACCGATTTCTCTAATGAATATGGATGCCAAAATCCTCAACAAGATCCTTGCTAATAGAATCCAACAGTACATTAAAAGGATTATCCATCATGACCAAGTGGGATTCATACCTGGGATGCAAGCATGGTTCAACACTCGCAAATCAATCAATGTGATACATCATATCAACAAGAAAAGACTCAAGAACCATATGATCCTCTCAATTGATGCAGAAAAAGCATTTGACAAAATACAGCATCCTTTCCTGATTAAAACCCTTCAGAGTGTAGGAATAGAGGGTACATTTCTCAATCTCATAAAAGCCATCTATGAAAAGCCTACTGCAAGCATTATTCTCAATGGGGAAAAGCTGGAAGCCTTTCCCTTAAGATCAGGAACACGACAAGGATGCCCACTCTCGCCACTATTATTCAACATAGTACTAGAAGTCCTTGCAACAGCAATCAGAAGACAAAAAGGGATCAAAGGTATCCAAATCGGCAAAGAAGAAGTCAAACTGTCTCTCTTTGCAGATGACATGATACTCTATATGGAAAACCCAAAGGAATCCACTCCCAAACTATTAGAAGTTATAGAACAATTCAGTAAGGTGGCAGGATACAAAATCAATGCCCAGAAATCAGTTGCATTTCTATACACGAATAACGAGACTGAAGAAAGAGAAATTAGGGAATCCATCCCATTTACAATAACACCAAAAACCATACGTTACCTTGGAATTAACTTAACCAGAGACGTAAAGGACCTATATCCTAGAAACTATAGATCACTTTTGAAAGATATTGAGGAAGACATAAAAAGATGGAAAAATATTCCATGCTCATGGATTGGAAGAATTAACATAGTTAAAATGTCCATACTACCCAGAGCAATCTACACTTTCAATGCTATCCCGATCAAAATACCGAGGACATTTTTCAAAGAACTGGAACAAATAGTCCTTAAATTTGTATGGAACCAGAAAAGGCCCCGAATCTCCAAGGAACTGTTGAAAAGGAAAAACAAAGCTGGGGGCATCACAATGCCGGATTTCGAGCTGTACTACAAAGCTGTGATCACAAAGACAGCATGGTACTGGCACAAAAACAGACACATCGACCAATGGAACAGAATAGAGAACCCAGAAATGGACCCTCGGCTCTTTGGGCAACTAATCTTTGATAAAGCAGGAAAAAACATCCGGTGGAAAAAAGACAGTCTCTTCAATAAATGGTGCTGGGAAAATTGGACAGCTACATGCAAAAGAATGAAACTTGACCACTCTCTCACACCATACACAAAAATAAAACTCCAAATGGATGAAAGACCTCAGTGTGAGACAGGAATCCATCAAAATTCTAGAGGAGAACATAGGCAACAACTTCTATGACACCGGCCAGAGCAACTGGGAATTTCCTCCCTGAGGAGTGAAGAGTTTAGACCCCATATCCAACACCCTAACTTTTAAGACTTGGACCTGAGGGATGGACCCCAAAACTTCTAGCTCTGAAAACCAATGGAGCTTGCATCTACAAGGCCCATAAGACTATAGGATCCTAAAGGATAAAAAGGAACAGTTCTTACTGGGCTCTAAAGGACTCATCATGGCTATCTCCCCAGGGCTTAGTGTAGGGAGCAGCAAAAAAATGTCATGCCTCCATTTTCCCAATCTTTTCCTGAAAAAGGTGTATCTGCATATATTAAAAGCTACTTGCTGAGAATAGGGTTTCTAACTTAGCACACATCTAGGAACTGACTGCCATCCTCCCCGGAGACCAGGGAAGCCAAGTGGGCATCTCTGCCTTCTCCCTCTAGCCCACTCCAAATCACCAGTATCTCCATAAAAGGAGCTTGTGCACACATCGTACCCCAGCTTCAGTGGTTGCCATCCGAGGATTGGGATCCTGGATTGCCTGGCTCTGATAGCCACTAGGGATTGTATTCAGGAATCCAACGGGACTGTAGCAAACAAAGAATCAGTTCTTAATTGGCTATCCTCCCAGAGCTCAGAGCAGAAAGAACAAACAGAAACACCCATCTCCTAGTCTTTCCCTGAAAGAGGTCTATTTGCATACTTTCAAAGCTGCTGCCCAAGGATCAAGTTTCTAATTTAGCACACACATCTCAGGCCTGAATGACGTCATCCCTAGAGACCAGGGAAGCCTGTGGACATCTCTGTCCTTCCCTCTAGCCCACTTCAAGTAGCCAGTATCTCCCTAGAAAAAGCTGTTCACACATCTGGTACCCCACATTTTCTAGTTGCTGCCCAGGGCACAGGCTCCGGGAACACTTGGGTCTGACAGCCAAGACACATTCATGAGTACCACAGGACTAGAGCAAACAAAAAGAGCAATTCTCAATGGATACAGAAACACCCTGCACCCCTCCCACGGCTTTACAACTGGGCCAAACACAGGGAGAGTAGCAAAAATGCTACCTTCCAGTTTCTCCCAGGAAGGGACTTAATTACATACTTTCCTGCTGCTGTCTGAGGGTCCAGCTTCCAATCAACTGGCATCGCTAACTGCGATCCTCCCCTTTAGGACACTGATGGGTCTGGGCACACCCTCAAATACTGAGAGGCAGCTAGAACAATGAAGGCAACTTGGGCATTCACAAGGGTTTAAGAGAAAATGAAAATCAGGTCAGACTGATTGAGACTGCTTCCACCCAAGAGAACTCTGTCAAGACTGAGAGAGGTGGTTACTTTATCTAATGAGCAGAAACCAACACAGAGAGTCAAGAAAAATAAAGAAGTAGGGAACTATATTTCAAACAAAATAACAAAATCAAACTCCAGAAAAAGACCTTAATAAAATGGAGATAGGTGATTTACTTAATAGAGAATGCAAAATAACAAAGATAATGCCCACAGAGGTGAGGAGAATTATGCATGAACAAAGTGAAAATTTCAAAGAAGATAGAAAATATGAAAAAGTACCAAACAAACACAGAGCTGAAGACTACATTAACTGAACTGAAAAATGCAATAGAGGGATTCAGGTTTAATAGCAGACTAGATGAAACAGAAGAAAAAATCAGTGAACTGGAAGACTAAGCAGTGAAATTCATCTAATCTGAGAAGTGAAAAATTTTAAAAAAGAAGTAAAAATAGTGAAGATAGCTTAAGAGACTTTTGAAATACCATCCAGAGGACCAGTATACACATCACAGAGGTCCCAGAAGGAGAATCAAAGAAAGAAAGGGTCAGAAAGCTTTTTCAAAGAATTAATGGCTGAAACCTTTTCTAAACATGGAGAAATAGACATCCAGACCCAGAAAGCTTAAAAAAAAAATCCAAAGAGACACACAACAAGACACATTGTATTTAAAGTGTCAAAACTTAAAGACTAAAGAAGAATCTTAAAAGCAAGAAGTGGAAAGCACTTCTTACATAAGACTATCAGTAGGTTTTTTTAGCAGAAACTGCAGGCCAGAGGGAGTGAGTGACATAGTCAAAGTGCTGAAAGGAAAAAACTACCAACTAAGAATACTCTACCTGGCAAAACTGTCCTTCAAAATTGAAGGAGAGGTAAAGAATTTTCCAGACCGGGACACCTGGGTGGCTCAGTTGGTTAAGCGTCTGCCTTTGGCTCAGGTCATGATCTCAGGGTCCTAAGATTGAGTCCCACATTGGGCTCATTGCTCAGCAGGGAGCCTACTTCTCCCTCTGCCTGCCATTCTCTCTGTCTGGCAAATGAATAAATAAAATCTTAAAAAAAAAAAAAAGAATTTTCCAGACAAGTCAAAGCTGAGGAGTTCATCTACTAGACTAGTCTTACGAAGAAGGTTAAAGTGAGTACTTCAAGCTGAAATGAAAGATGCTAACTGGTAACAGGAAAACATATAAAAATATAAAACTCAGTGATAAAGAAAAATGTAGTTAAATTCAGAATACTCTAATATTGTGATGATGGTGGGTAGATGACTTGTAACTCTAGTGTATACATGTCAAAAGAGAAAAATGTCAAAAATAACCATAACTACAATGATTTGTGAATGGATACACAATGTAAAAAGATGTAAATTGTGATGCCAAAATATAAAATGTGCAATAGGATCCAACAGTACATTAAAAGGATTATTTACCACGACCAGCTGGGATTTCTTCCTGGGATACGAGGGAGGTTCAACATCCACAAATCAATTAATGTGATATACTACATTAATAAAAGAAAGGACAAGAACCATATGATCCTCTCAATTGATGCAGAAAAAGAATTTGACAAAACACAGCATCCTTTCTTGATTAAAACTGTTCAGGGGCGCCTGGGTGGCTCAGTCGTTAAGCGTCTGCCTTCGGCTCAGGACATGATCCCGGTGTTCTGGGATCGAGCCCCACATCAGGCTCCTCCGCTGGGAGCCTGCTTCTTCCTCTCCCACTCCCCCTGCTTATGTTCCTTCTCTCGCTGGCTGTCTCTGTCTCTGTCAAATAAATAAATAAAAACCTTAAAAAAAAACTGTTCAAAGTATAGGATAGAGGGATCATACATCAATATCATAAAAGCCATCTAAGAAAAGGCCACAGTGAATATCATTCATAATGGGGAAAAACTGAGAGATTTTCCTTTAAGGTCAGGAACAAGACAGGGATGCCCACTATCACCATTATTGTTCAACATAGTACTAGAAGTCCTAGCATCAGCAATCAGACAACAACAACAAAAAAAAGGCATTCATATTGGAAAGAATAAGTCAAACTCCCTTCACAGATGACAAGATACTTCATGTGGAAAACCCAAAAGACTGCACCCCCAAATTACCAGAACTCATACAGCAATTCAGCAATCTGGCAGGAAACAAAATCAATGCACAGAAATCAGTTGCATTTCCATACACTAACAATTTAACTGAAGAAAGAGAAATTAAGGAATTGATTCCACTTACAATAGCACCAAAAACCATAAGATACCTAGGAATAAACCTAACTGAAGAGGTAAGGGATCTATACTCTAGAAACTATAGAACACTTATGAAAGAAATTGAGGAAGACATAAAGAGATGGAAAATCATTCCATACTCATGGATTGTAAAAATAAACATTGTTAAAATGTCTGTGCTTCCCAGAGCAATCTACATTTTTAATGCAATCCCTATCAAAATACCATTGACATTTTTCACAGACAATCCTAAACAAACAATCCAAAAATATGTATGGAACAAAAAATCCTAAAATTTGTATGGAACCAGAAAAGACCCTGAATTGCCAGGGGAATGTTGAAAAAGAAAACCAAAGCTGGGGCCATCATGATGCCTGACTTCAAGCTATATTACAAAGCTGTGATCATCAAGACAGCATGGTACTGGCACAAAAACAGACACATAGATCAGTGGAACAGAATAGAGAACCCAGAAATGGACCCTCAACGCTATGATCAACTAATCTTTGACAAAGCAAAAAAGAATATCCAATGGGAAAAAAAAAAGGCAGTTTTTTCAACAAATGGTGTTGGGAAAATTGGACAGCCACATGCAGAAGAATTAAGCATTCTCTTACACCATGCACAAAGATAAACTCAAAATGGATGAAAGACCTCAAAGTGATACAGGAATCCATCAAAATCCTAGAAGAGAACATAGGCAGTAACCTCTTCGACATTGGCCACAGCAACTTCTTTCAAGACAGGTCTCCAAAGGCAAGGGAAACAAAAGCAAAAATGAACTTTTGGGACTTTTTCAGGATAAAAAGTTTCTGCACAGCAAAGGAAACAGTCAACAAAACTAAGAGGCAACCCACAGAATGGGAGAAGATCTTTGTAAATGACATTATAGATAAAGGGCTGGTATCCAAGATCTATAAAGAACTTATCAAACTCAACACCCAAAAAACAAATAATACAATCAAGAAATGGGCAGAAGACATAACAGACACTTCTCCAAAGAAGACATAAAAATGGCTAACAGACACATGAAAAATGTTTAACATCACTAGCCCTCAGGGAAATACAAATCAAAACCACAAAGAGATACTGCCTTATACCAGTTAGAATGGCAAAAAATTGACAAGGCAAGAAACAACAAATGTTGGAGGGGATGTGGAGAAAGGGGAACTCTCTTACACTGTTGGTGGGAATGCAGGCTGGTACAAACAGTATGGAGGTTCCTCAAGATGTTAAAAATAGAGGTACCCTATGGCCCAGCAATTGCACTACTAGGTATTTACCCCAAAGAAACAGATGTAGTGAAAAGAAGGGGCATATGTACCCCAGTGTTCATAGCAGCAATGTCCACAGTAGCCAAACTGTGGAAGGAGCTGAGATGTCCTTCAACAGATGAATGGATAAAGAAGATGTGGTTTATATGTACAATGGAATATTACTCAGCCATCAGAAAGGATGAATACCCAACATTTGCATCAACATGGATGGAACTGGAGGGGATTATGCTAAGTGAAATAAGTCAAGCAGAGAAAGGCAATTATCATATGGTTTCACTCATATGTGGAACATAAGGAACAGTGCAGAGGACCACAGAAGAAGGGAGGAAAAACTGAATGGGAAGAAATCAGAGAGGGAGACAAGCCATGAGAGTCTCTGGACTCCAGGAACCAAACTGAGGGTTACAGAAGAGAGGGGGGTTGTGGAATGGGGTAACCAGGTGATGGGTATTAAGGAAGGCATGCATTGTGATGAGCACTGGGTGTTTAATGCAACTAATGAATCGTTGAATACTACATAAAAAACTGATGTGCTATATGTTGGCTAACTGAACATAATAATAACAAATGTATATAAAATGTGGGTGTGTAGCACTTTTATATACATTTTAAGTTAAATTTTTATCTGCTTAAAATAGAGTGTTATAGATATATTTTATGCAATCCCCATGATAACAACAAAGAAAAAGCCTATGGTAGATATATGAAAAATAAAGAGCATATCACTTCAGAAAATCACCAAATCAAAAAGGAAGAGAACAAATGAGAAGAAAGGAACAAAGGAATTATAAAACAATAAGAAAACAATTAACAAAATAGAAATAGTAAGCTCATAGCTATTAATAATGCCTTTAAATGTAAACAGACTAAATTCTCCAACAGACATACAATGGCTAAATTAATTTAAAAAATAAGACCCACCTATATGCTGCCTATAAGAGGCTCACTTCACCTTTAAGGATACACACAGACTGAAACGGAAGGAATGAAAAAATAAGATTGCATGCAAATGGAAGGCAAAAGAAAACAGAAGAAAATACACTTACAAAAGACAATAGGGGAAACAAGAGAAAAAGGAAGTCATTATATAAGAATAAAGGGATTACTTTACCAAGAGGATATAATGTCTGTAAACATTTATGCACCCAACACAAGTATCTAAATATTAATGGATTTGAAGGGAGACATAAGCAGCAATACAATAATAGTAGAGGATTTCACTAACTTTCAACAATGGATAGATCATCCAGACAGAAAATCAAGAAGGAAGCATTAGACTTAAACTACACATTAGACCAGATGGACTTAAAAGACGTTTATAGAAATTAAAAAATATATATAAATAAATAAATAAATAAATAAATAAATAAATAAATTCCATCCAATAGCAGGAGAGGACACATTCTTCTCAAGCGCACATGGAACATTCTCCACGACAGATCATATATTAGTCTTAATAAATTTAAGAAGATTAAAATCACATCAAACATCTTTTTTGACCATAATAGTATGAAACTGGAACTCAAGAGAAAAGTGGAAAACTCACAAATATATGATTAAACAACATGCTTCTAAAAGCCCAGTGGGTCAAAGAAGAAATCAAAACAGAAATTGAAAACTATCTTGAGACAAATGGAAATGGAAACACATATACTAACATCTATGGGATACAGCAAAAACAATTCTACAATGAAAATTTATAGTGTTATATGCCTAATTTAAGACCAAAGAAAGATCTCAAATTAAATACCTTAACTTTATGCCGCAAGCAACTAGAAAAAGAAGAGCTATCTCCTCACACCTCTTAGAATGAGTATCATCAAAAAGACAAGAAATAACAAGTGTTGGCAAGGATATGGAGAAAAGGGAACCCTTTTGCACTATTGGTGGGAATGTAAACTGGTGCTGTCACTATGGAAAACAGCATGGAGGTTCCTCAGGAAATTAAAAATAGATCATACAAGCTATCATTTGATCTAGCAATCGCACTGCTGGATATATATCAAAATGAAATGAAAACAGGATCCCAAACAGATATCTGCACTCCCATGTTTAGTGAGGTTTTATTCACAATAGCCAAGATATGAAAACAATCTAAGTGTCTTTCAACAGATGAATAAAGAATACGTGATT
Source organism: Ailuropoda melanoleuca (assembly GCF_002007445.2). Taxonomy (NCBI): domain Eukaryota; kingdom Metazoa; phylum Chordata; class Mammalia; order Carnivora; family Ursidae; genus Ailuropoda; species Ailuropoda melanoleuca. The sequence continues at coordinate 32,009,961 of NC_048236.1, forward strand.
GATGTATGTGTATATCAATATCATACAATGGAATATTATTCAGTCATGACAAAAGGCATCTGCCATTTTAACAACACGGATGTAATTTGAGGGCATTTTGCTAAATGAAATGTTAGACCAAGAAAGACAAATACTGCATGGTCTCACATATATGTGGTCTCTAAAAAAGTTGAACTCATAGAAATGGAAACGAGAATGGTGGTTACCAGGGGTGGGGGGAAGGGAGGAGCAGGGAGGACGGTAAGAGAAAACCGGAAATGCTAGTTAAAGAACACAGACTTACAGCTACAAGATGACAACTTCTGGATATCTAATGTTAAGCACAATGACTATAGTTAACAATATTTTATTATAAGCTTGAAAGTAGCTAACGAGAGTATATCTTAAACATTCTCAACACAAAAAAGAAATGGTAATTATCTCCTGTGATGCAGGTGTTAGCTAATGCTACACTGGTTATCATCTTGCAATAAATAAGTGTGTCAATCATCATGTTACACACCTTGAACTTACAGGTTTTATGTCAATTATATTTCAATAAAGCTGAAAAAAAATCACTTAAAAACTCATTATATATGCCAGGTATTATTCAAAGTAATTTAATAAAAACAACAACAGCTAATACTTCATGAATGCTTATTGTGTTCCAGGTACTGTTGTAAGCACACTGAGCAACCCTATGAGGTACATATTATTTGGTTTTTTATCTATTTACCTCACAGAATCCTAGGGAGTATCTAATCCTAGGAAGGACCTAGGAAGCATAGGAATCAATAGTAAAGCTGGGCATGTTAACAACGATTCAAGAGGCTTCTCTCTAGCTCACAATCATTAATTGATTCCACTTTAATAATATGGAAAGTTTGTCTCCCCAGCAAAGATCAAATTCCCAGAGGAGAGTCTTGGTTAGCTCAGCTGGGGAAAGGTGTCTACCCTAGGATCAATCAGCTCCGTCCAGAGTGGCAAAATCAGCAGCTCAGACATAATCGTCAGAGGCCCATCTGCAAGTTTTTGACTGAGCTCTGAGATAGGTGAAGTTAGGAAAAGGGCACAGAACAAGGTTATAAGCCCGGAATTCATCCCAGCTCTGGTCTCTTTTACTCTGTGAAGTTGCTGGTAGAGGCAAACAGTGACTGGGAGCTATTGATTCAGCTAACGTTTTGAAAAGTTCCCTGAGCACCTAGGCTGTGCCTGGCACTTTAATAATTTGCCTTTGTATAATGTGCAATGGTTTTCAAAGATCTTTTACACAGACCTTTCTTTTTTTTTTCTTTTTATCCTCAAAACAACCACATAAATATAGGTAGTGCAGATAGTAATTCTCCCCAGTTTTTATGGAGGAAGAAACACAAGCTGACAAATAGGTTGCCCAAAAGTCACATATTTGGAAAGGGGGAGTGGAACTGGGACTCTGACCTCTGAGTTTTAATCCCCAATCAGTCATCCCCCCCCCCCCCCGTTAATACTGGATGTGAATATTTAGTACTGGCCTGGGGAAGAGGTACTGAGCAGCTTATTTCATCGAGAAGGAAGAACTTAATGACCAAGAAGGTGAGTAATAGGGTCCAGATGAAAGATTCGACTAGCAATAAAGTGAAAATGATAGCAGAGTAAGAATTTATTCAGAAACAAACAGCAAATTTATTCATGGGATTTATCTAATAAATGACAGCAAAGAATAAAATATACTGTTATTCTAATTTAGGAAAGACTCACTCTATGTGGAATAAATAGAACGATTTTCTCTGATGATATGAAAATACTCCACACTCATATCATGATGAACAATGTTCATCAATGTCAGAATAGCATTAGCCTGCAGAAGGAAATCAGTGGTGAAAAAGATCAGGTTTAATTATAACAGTCTTGGAGAAGATGCCCCTATAGGATTACTAAAAAGTGAACTCGTTGCAGATCTCTTCTTTGCATCATCTGTGTCATGTAAAAGTTGAACTGGAATTATAGGGCAAACGAAATTGTCAGGTCAGCATCACACTTTCCTCCTCAGCCAAGTTAATTTTTCATTAGGAAATATTCCCAGGCTTTCCCCCAAGAGGGTAAGGCACGAAAATAATGAGAATAAGAAATTGGCTAAGTATCTCTTGTTACAAAGAAAAAAATTATTTCACCTTGTTTCCCGAATTTTCTTCTCAGGCAATGACATTAATGTTACTTCTACATATGTCTGATATAATAAAAAGATAATTTTAGCAAAACAGAATACTGTCACTCTCGTGGTCTCTTGTTGCTATGAGATGAAGGACAGTATTTTGCTTCTGCAGTTATCAAGTCTAAATATTGAGACTTCAAAATTCAACATGCTTTTCACCAAAGTGATCCTGCAAATGGGTTCCAAAGACTTTATGTCAGCTGGCTGAATGATCAGTGGTGTAATTATTACTGTCATTCTTTGTGATAAATGCTGGATTGATTTAATTATATTAGCTCACTCTCTCATTTTGAAAGAAAACCTTTTCTGTTTATATGGTGCTAAAGGTTCTTTCATACCTCCAAGATATAGAAAGGGAAAAAAGCAAGTTGCAGAACAATGTTTCACATTCACTGGTGTGCACTCAGTGTCTAGCACAGAGAACTAGATGGAAGAACAACAAACAGTTGAGAATTGTTGCATCTAGGGAAAGGAGGGGAAGGCAGGAGGAGTGGCAGATCACAGAAGGGGGACATTCATGTTTTTTTCTAAATATTTCTGTGTGGTTTGAATCTTTTACAACAATAACATATTCATGTATGATTTGTATGATTTTAAAAGGACAATAAAATAAAAGATTCATTCAGTCAATGAGAAATGGGTCTTTTTACTCACAACGCTGCTTAAAGGTTAATTTTTGTGAAATCAATTAGTGGTTTTAGTTTCTAAGGCTAATTTCTTTTTGGGTCTGTTATCCAGTAGCTCATTTCTCTAGGAGGTTTTAATTATTTTTAAATGTAAGTTTTAAAAGGTAACAAATATTAAAATATGTAAATGTACTTTAAGTTCTAACTTTTGGAAGCATTACACAGAATCTGTCCAGAAAAGAGAATATGGTACCACAAATTTAAAGATAGACTCTTACAACTTTTCATCTAATACTTTTTCCAGAGTGAAGAGGTTAGAAAATTGTTTTAAAATTTGAAGTTACTATGAAATACCATCCTTTTTCTATAGCTATTTACCAAACTCTACAAATAGTTTAAATCCTAGCTTTGGGTCCCTAAATCATTTCTTTGGGTGCTGTTGTTTTGTTTTGTTCTTTGTGTTTTTGTTTTTGTTTTCTTTTGTAGTTTAAAAATTACTATTGGAAAAGTTGTGTAAGTACATATTTGTTGAGAGGCACAGAGGAGATAGAGAGAGAAGGAAGACTCTCAGGTTATCCTTCTTGGTCACTTTGACAAGCTCATTGTCTTCAATTTACAAAAGCTCCAAATGCTGGGGATCCTAGGTACCTCTTCATAGTCTTCTGTTCTTAAACTCCTTGTGGGCAATCTGGCCTTTACCCAAGTCTCAATTATCACATGTACACTTAATATCCTCAAATCTGTACATACACCCCAGATCTTTACAGTGAGCCCCAGGTTCTTCCCTCCAACTGCAATGCACTGTATCCAGTTAGATGCCCCACAGGCATGACGAACTTAAAAAGTATAAAAGTGGACTCATCTCTCTTTACCCCAAACCTACTCCATCTCCTATGAACCTGGCAGTCTCCAACCAGTGGTGATTTTGTCCCCCCCAGGTATACCTGGTAATATCTAGAGACAACTGAGGTGGAGGAATACTGCTGGCATGTGATGGGTAGATCCAGAGATATCACTAAACATTCCAAATTTTATAGAACATGCCCTCCCAAACGCACAGCAAAGAATTTTCAGGCCCCAAATAGAAATTGGTTAATAGGCCAAGTTTTAAAGATTCATTTCCAAAATAGTTGAGAAAGGGTTAATTTGTTAGTTAATAGTTAATGAGTTAACATTTCAGAGAACAAGGACACCATTTATCTATCCTTGAAGTCATCCTTACTTTCTACTTCTCTCATTTTCCACATCTAGATGTTTATCAGTCCCACAGATTCTAGATATAATCGATCTACATGTTACTGTCACCGCAGAAAAGACTTCATTCATACTATCTCCTGGTCTACATAACTCTTTTCATTAATCTCCCCTCTCTTCATCTCCCTCTGCATCAGTTTCTTTCCTGCTGTTGGAGGGACCTTTCCAAAACACATGTATATTGATGTCAGTGGATGAAGTTCAAGTTGCTGATCCTGTTGTTGTCCCATCCCTTTAGATCTCTTTAGTTCCTTGTTCCCAAATCTCCCATTTCTGCCACCAGCTCCCCAAATCCTCCATACATATTAAGTACAGGAAGATCTAAAGGACTTATTGCTATCTTTCAGCTTCTGTGCCTTTGTATGTCGGGATGGAAAGCCAGCACCCTACTCTATTTTTTTCTGGTTCATTCACACTTATTATTCAGGGTGCAGCTCATATGTAACTTTGTCTGAGAATACTTTATTCCCTAACCAACTCAAGTCTACAAAGAATGCTCATACTTATCAAGGTTTATGGTTGAAATAACAGAATGAGATTCTGGATAACTTAGATAAAAAAAGAATTTATTAAAAGTGTGTTAGTATCTACACTAGGTTGAATAGTGTTTTCCAAAAATTTATGTCCATCCCGAGACTGTAATATGACCTTATTTAGAAATAAGGTCTTCTCAGATATAATCAAGTTAAGATGATATTATACTTGGTTACAGTGAGTTCTAAGTCCCATATGCCTGGCATCCTTTTAAGAAAAAGGAAATTTGGGGGGGCCTGGGTAGCTCAGCCAGTTCAGCATCTGTCTTCATCTCGGGTCATGATCCCAGTGTCCTGGGATCAAGCCCCACATCAGGCTCCCTGCTCGGTGGGTAATCTGCTTCTCCCTCTCCCTCTGCCTGACACTCTGCCTGCTTGTGCTCTCTTTCTCTCTCTGTCAAATAAATAAATAAAACCTTAAAAAAAAAAGAAAAAGGAAATTTGGACACAAAGATACATACCCAGAGGGGAGAATACCATGTCCATGTTAAGACAGAAGGAGAGACTGAAATGATGCATCTCCTAAGAAATAAGCCAAAGAATTCCAAGGATTCCTGACAACTGCCAGAGGCCAAGAGCCTCCGTAAGAAACCAACTCTGTGACACCTTGATTTCAGACTTCTAGCCTCCAGAACTGAGAGATAATGCATTTCAATTGTTTAAGCCATCCAGCTTGTGGTTATTCACTACAGTAGCCCTAGAAGTCTACTACACTAGCCTAGATAATGAATAGGAAGGATAAAAATATATGCTATTGCTAGTTAGTCAAGGCATCGTTAAAATCATGCCCTGGAATGATTTTCTTAGAAAGTTGTTTCTTGATACCTGCCACTATCGCCAGTGTTGCCAGCACTCTCTGGACATTTCTGTACAATTGGTACACTGTTGCAACCTGAATCCTCAGTTGTCTTCAGGGTATATGAGCCCTTTCCCACTCCCCATGTGACTTCGTTTCATTCTCTCAAGTTGAGTGAAAAGTGCTCTTAGAAGGATCAGCTAATTTGCAAAATTAAATGGGGGGTCCTTTATCCAAATTAAATTGGGGGAACCCAGTGCAAAATAAAAATGGGGGGGTCCCTTATCCAAAAATTATTAAGAATTTCAAGACAGTGACAGCAGAGCATTAAACCAAGTGCTGGACTCTTCTGAGCATAGGTCATACACATGGTATGAGCCCTGGCTTTTAGTCACACTTGGGTGGCATACCCACACTCTTCACTGACAAGGTTCAGAGAGTACTGTCCACTCTTTTCAGTTTTTGTAATGAAGAACAGAGCCCTCCCTCCTACTTATGTTGGCATTCTTCTAAAATAGGAAGGTGATCTGATGTTTGGCAACAAAAGACAAATGTTCCAAGGTAGAGCTTATATATATTTCATAGCACTGCATTGCAATTGGCTATTTTCATATCTGTCTCCTTTGTTAAACTATTAGAAGACAAATGGTTAGTTGGACAAGTACAATCTTCTTTTTCTGTGGCCAACACTTCAAATGAGAGGTGACTCACATAAATGATATATGAAATTTTCATTTCCTTGATGTTTTTCTCCTTGTGTAGATAATTTTATTCCAATATGAAATGTGTGTAGGAAATTTTGATCCTTTGTGCTTATTTCATATCTACTAAATTGGCATTTTTTTAGGCATCAGTTATATTGAAGCAGCATAAAATATATTAAAATACAAACTATTGTTCAGGCTCAGTCTTTCAAAATATCAGCCATTTTTAGGAAAATCAATTTTCATGTGTCCTATTTCTTTTCTACCAAATAGTAAAGGACTATCTTTTCTGACAGCCCCCAAATGACTTCATGTACTCATCCAGTTTCTGTTCCAAATTTACTAGGCAGTCCAACCTCCGGAAAGATTGGATCTCAAGACTGAATGAACTCTCCACATTCTCTTTTGAAAGATAAACATTCACTCTATAAACTTCATTGGCCTAAACAACAGAAACATCTGTTTAGACTCATGTGCAGCTTTTTGGCTGAGTTCAGCAACAGGGAGGCTTAGGAAGTGTGTTCATCAGCTGTATTCTGCAGCACCCAAACATCATCACTGGTCAAAATGATGCACTGTAGAGATTACCAAGCATGGGAATAACTAAACTGGATAGCTATTCATAAACAATCTTTGGTAATGCTATTTCACTGTCCTCCCATCCCATGGTTTTGTCTTCCATGAGAATAATTTTAGGACATAAATAAGCATGAAATGTGAAAGATTGCTGAACTACATAGGGTTGTTAGATCACTTAAATGGACATAAATATAGAATTATAGAACAAAGCCTAGAAGAGCCTCCCCAGATTTACTTACTCTACCCACCAATGCCTGTAGTCAATCATTCTCACCAGATTAATCTTCTCTACTGGTTACAAATAACATCAGAAATGTTATCCTTAGAACTCTAGTCCTTTGAGTTCAGTGACTCAATAGTGAGTGCAGGAATATTTAGCAAGCACCTACTATTGAACAGGCTTTGTGTGAAAAATCATATGAATTGCCATTGGTCATAGTAGCCCTACAAGGTAGGTTTATTATCTTTATTTGATGAAGAAATGAAAGCTCAAAGAATTTAAATGATTTACCCAAAGTCAAAAAGTTAACAAATGAAAAGATCAAACTATAAATTTCTTAATTCTATTATCTGTTCAGTGTTGATACTGTTCTTTTCTACTGTGCCCTATAAATTACTCTTTTAAATTTTAAGTGTGAGGCATTCTATATTTGATCTTTCTAATTAAGTTCCCAGATAATTAACATTGTAGTTAGTGAAAAGTAGGTTTTGAGGAAGTAGATACAGAAGAGATTCCCTGGAACATGCTGGGAGTAGATAATGGAGAGCAATTAATAGAGAAGTATGAAATAGTTGAAGAAAATCTATACATTTTACATTTTTACCAGGTTCAGTCCTGTTTTTGTGCATCTTTGTTGAAAAAAAAGTGAAATAAGTAAATGATAAAGTGAAAGAATATGTACCCAACTTTACACAAACATGAAGGTATTTTACGCCACTGTTTGATTTTACTGAAGTTTTTAAGAAATATGTATTTCATATATATATATGTAAACATTCCATCTAAGAGCTCTATTGTTTCTCTTAGTAATAATTTTTAAAGTATTTTATATTTTAAGATTGTATGTGTGCGTAGTAGTAGTAGTAGTTACGTTTCATAAATATTCTGAGAACTCTGTTTAGCTTTTATTTCACATTAAAATCTTGCAAAAAAACAATAATTTAAAGATGTGAATTTACTACTTTTCTACAGGAATCATGGCTATGTCATTCAGATGCAAATTAAAACACAGCTAACTGAATATAAAGGTTGAAATGGAATTACCAGGTTCTTTGACCTTGAGCAAAAAAATTAAAAAAATGCAGACTAAGCAAATGGTTTTCATACTTTATTTTCCAGAAATTTTACTCTTATATTGAATGAAAAGGGGGGAGCCCTGGAAAGCTAAAATTCACAGACCACTCCCGAATTCAGAAAGGAAGAAACCCATTTCTCAAATTAGGGGTCCTCCTGTATTACTTTGAGCCCAGACTTTCATCAAAGCTCATTTATAAAATGGCACAATTAACCTTTCAAGGTATTATCATGATTAAAAATTAATGCATTTTTTTAAAGATTTTATTTTTTTAAGTAATTTGTACACCCAAGGTGGGGATCAAACTCACAACCCCAAGATCAAGAGTTGCATGCTCTACTGACTGAGCCAGCCAGGAGGCCCTACTTAATGTGTGTTTATTGAAGAAAATTAAAAATACAGAAAAGCGCACACTACCTATAATCCCAGTATTCATAATTATCCTTAATGTGTATGAATATCCACCCATCTAGTCATTTAGACAGAGTAATAGAACAAAATTGGAATCCTGATAACACAGTATGGTGCCTTCTTAAGTTTAATTAATTTTAATTAATTAAAAACTTGGGGAATACACAAAAAAAGAAAAAAAATCATTCATACCCAACATCCTTATAAAAGTATTATTTTATATTAGCTTATTTTTGTGTCTTTTTGCTGTGCATGTTGCTGATGATACTGCAGGCACTGATTTTTAGGCAAATATTCACAGATACAACAGAGAAGATAATATAAAGAGAGTTGACAGATAATATCTACTATGGTTGGTTTACTAATCTTTTCCAATTTAAAAGATAGCCTATAAATACTCAGGTCTTTCAATGAAAGCTTTAAAGATCCAGAAAAAGTGACTGAAATTCCTTGGCATTAAAAATGACTTCTCTTTGTGCAGTTCTGCTTTTGTGGGTAGAAGCAAAAACACTGTATCCAACTCCCTAATTTTGTAAATAATTTAGACATTGTTAGCAAGGGCAAGCAGAGAAAGATAGCCATTGTGGCTTTAAGGGGCCTCCATCTATATTGTGGGATAAACACAGATAAAGACTTTTTCTACTATTATCAGAGGAGCAGAGGCAGAAATAAAATAGTTGAAGGAAGCACACAATCTAAATTCCATCTTGGGCTACAGAATTCTCAGAATTCTCCTGACTACATAGCATCCAACTGGATCCTTGAGATTGGGATTTCTATTAGTAACAGATAACCTGTAAATAATCTTTAAATCCTTTTATACCAAAACTTTTCCTTTCTTGAGATTTTTATTTCAATTCATCTTTCTTTTGACCAGACTTCGTCTTTAAGTAATTTTTTTAAAAAAAAAGGAGTGACCTTTTTTAAAATCCTTGCATATTTAAGAATGTCTTGTACAAAAGAAAGAAAATGAGCTAAGTGTAATTTTTGGGTTACTACCCCCTCCGTTTGAAATTCTATCAGGGAACTTCCCTTGTTTACTAGCATTTCGTTTTGCAAAAGCCAACCTGATTTTTATTGCTTTGCTGTTGACTAGTTTAGCCTGCTGTGTTGATATGGTAAGTAGCTACTCAAAGCCTACTACAACCTTGTTTTAGTGCACCTTCCTTAACTGCAAATGCTAATAATCCACAAATAATATTTTCCCAACTCTTTTGCAGGATCTGGATTTGAATTACATGTCACCAATTAGATGAGCTTACATGATATTTAGATGGTGGAAGTAAAGAGGAGGCCATCTTCCTTTGGTCTTGCATCTTGCCATGGCCAAGCAGATTTACAGATAACCTGGGTTTCCCTGTAGCAGCATTCCAGGGCCCAGCTGCCTGATGTATGAGTATTTAGCAGTGGTTGTGGAACATTTCTGATCCCTATATGCAGCTATAACTATCTATTCTTGCTTGGAGTCTACAAGACTTCGAGTGGTAACCCTTTCCTAATTATGATACTGGTACTCGCTCCTTCTTCAAGACCTACTCTTCAAGACCTTCTAATAATAATTCCTCTATTAAACCTTTTTTTGCTTAACATAGCTCTATGATTTCTATCTCCTGCAACTGGATCCTGACTGATATAACTCCCCAGATGCTTCTGGAAGTTTGCTTTGTTATTGTTATTATTCTTTTAACTTTGTGCAACCTGAGAATAGTAGATTTTATTAGCTTATGGTTATGAATGTGGTCCCATTAACATTAACACTAATATCTCAACTGCACCAAGCTCAAAATGCTTGATTATAATTGTTACAGTCTTTCGTAAGATTCCTGTCTCCCAAGTAGTTCCAGAATTCCTTAGTATGCTTATGTGTATCCATGAATCATCTCTTGTGTTTACCACTGGATGAGCTGAGCCAAAAATTCTCAACCCTGGGACTCATTTGTACCACAGAGATGTCACTCTGAGCTGGAACTCCATTTGTAAGTGCTCGAGCTATCCAGCTGCCATTGCCCAGGTGCTGGGGAAAATGAAAAACAACAATAACAACATAAACAATATCTTCTTGCTTTGGTGCCTTTGACCTAAAACTGTGTCACTTGAAAGTGCTGGAAATCCACTACAGCTTGATGGCTTGAATTTGCAATCGCATTATGCCATAAACGTAGAGCTGGAACTCAACTAAGCCTTGATGACAGAAATCTATGTCCTGATTCTTAAAAAGTAGATTAAAACAGAGAGAGGGGTGTGCTTCAGTGGCAGTGTTAGTCTTCTATGATATGGCTTTTACAACACTTTGCTGGACACATATACAGCTCCTAGTTGACTAGCTTAGGATGATTTCTAGCAGTGGCTTCCACATGGAGTGGGAAAAATTCGCCAGTGTTATAAAGAGTGTGGTTAGTCATGAGAGACTTCCACCGGCCTCTGCTATACCAGCTTTTGTCCAACAGACATCTGAGCCTATTTATAGAAAGGATGACTGTATCCCCTTATCTTCACAAACCCCTGGAAGTGCCTAACCATGCAAATAAATGTTTTAAAAAAGACGCAAATAGGAAAGCACGTAGCCTATCTTAACTCCCTGGGAAATCTCACCTTCCACGGTATGTCCAATTGGAACACATTGTTCTAATTCTGGTTTAAAAAAATGTTGCCAGTTTTCTTCTAGCACTAGTTGTTTTACAGTGATTTTACCTGGAACACAGATCAAAAGTTTTTCATATCTGATTTTGCTTATGTTCTATTTTTGTTTCAACTTCAAAAAAGAAAGTCAAAAGTAACATAATTATTACCTATTTTCCATATTCATTAGCCTCCCCTACTATTTTATTTTCCTCATTTCTCTTTCCTTTTACTTCCAAGAACACTTTTAAAATATGTTCTCCATCTCACTCATTTCTTGTTCTTCAGTTTTCTTCTTTACCTCTTCTAGGGTGAATTTTAATTTTACCATTACTATTTTCATTTTCTAGCACTGATTATCTCAACTATCTACTCTTCATTTCATCCAGTTATCTTTTCAGCTCAGGTTTTTCCCCTTTTCTTTAAACATTCTGCTTCTCTTTGATAGGAACTAGAACTTTTTAAAAATAATGCTTCATCACTTAAACATAATTGTCTGCATTAGTATACCCACACCAGCTTTCTTTTGATTAGGTGTGCATAGTTCTTTTTCCATTCTTTTACTTTCTGTCACTTGTGTCTTCATACTTCAGTTGTTTATCTTATAAGTGTCATATAATTATTATTTTAGTCTTCAACTCGCACTCAGTTCATTTTTACTTAATGTTATTGTTGAATTATTTAACATTGCCATAATACTATTTGTTTTTTAATGTCCCACCTAATCTATGCTATCTTTTCTCTCCTTTTCTGTCTTCTTTTGGGTTAACCAAGTGTCTTTTATTATGCCATATTTTGTTCCTTATTATCTTATTATTTATAATATTGCATTTTTATATGTATATTATTATATATGGATATATACATATGTATATATGTATGTTATGTATATGTATGATGTATATGTTCTAGTGTATAAACAATAGGATAATAGGGAACAAACATTTTTTTCCTCTTCTCTTTAAAGTATCATGCTCCTCCTCATTGACACGAAACTTTTCTCATACTATTTAAAATGGTCTTCTGAATCAGGAAATGCGCTTACAAGGCCATCCTGGTACTTTGTTCTACCTTTAGAAAAATAAAATTAAATGTTCTAAGGTCATTAGATTTTTCAGGAAATGGTAAAGGTACTAATGTACCTTAGATCCTTTTTTCATTAGCTATGCTAAAGATTAGAGTACGCCATGTTAAGTTATTAAAGAAAGCCAATTATACCGATAAAAGTGTCCATGGAACAGAAAGATATAATTCTAAATATATATGCATCTTTTTAAAAATATATTTATTCATTTATTTATTTATTTGAGAGAGAGAGAGCCCGTGTGTGATTGGGGTGAGGGGAGTGGGAGAAAATCCTCAAGCAGATGCGGTCCTGATGTGGGGCTTGATCTCACAATCCATGAGATCATGACCTGAGCCAAAACCAAGAGTCTGATGCTTAACCAACTGAGCCACCCAAGTGCGGCCAAACATATATGCATCTTATAACTAAAAATACCTACAGAAGATATATTAGACCACAGTACATTTAATTACATCAATTTGTTATTAAACTGCTTTTTTATTTCTAATAATTCTCTCCAAGTCCTCATGGTCACACAAATTTGATAGAATTAGCATTCTTTTAAAATATAAACATAAATGTTAGTGATATGTCTTCCTTGGAAATTTTTATATCCTTTTTTTACAGTATTAAAAATGAAAATCCTTTAATTTTAGATTCAGTATCCCTAATAGAGATAGTGACTTTCTCCATGTGAAATCTATTTTCCCTAGAACAATTCATTGAGACAGCATTATAAGGGTAGTCTTCATAGTGGCAACCACCCAACTCCAGAAGGTCAATGTCGTTTGGTGATTTTATTGCTTTTTTTATAGTTGGTTCTTTTGTTTTGTTTCATTTTGTTTTTGTTTTGCAAATAAGAGAAAACCAACTCTTCAAACTAAATGAAGCCAAAAAGAGTCTTTATGTAACTGCAGCCAAAGGGGGCTCTCTTATATTTCTTATCTCTGCTATCCTCTGCTTGTTGATTTCTTTGCCCAAGACTGATTTCGTCCATGAATCTGGAACCAGGTGTCAGCATGTTCCATGTTTAACATGCCTTTCATCAAGAGAAGTTGAATCTTTTTCTCAGATCCAGTTTTAAAAATCTTAGAAAAGGGCTCTGAAAGGTATAGATTCAGTTACATTTCAACCTCTGGGACAACTAGCTAAACTGAGTACTGTGTATTCAGCACCAGTACTCAGTTGCTGGTTGCACACATTAGGACTAGATAACTGAAATGGCTACAAAGCATTTTTCCACAAGAAAAAAGCTGTTGCTCCAAGAAAAAGGAAAAGGGTACTCATGGATTGACTTGTGTCCCCCACTCCCTCCAAAAAGATGTATTTAAATCCTAACTCCAACACCTCAGAATAAGACCTTATTTGGAAATAGGGTTGTTACAGGCAATTAGTTAATATGAGGTCACACAGGACGACCATGGCCCTAATCCAATATGACTGGTATCTTTATAAAAAGATGACCATGTGAAGACAGAGAAAGGTCTCACACAGGAGAAGGCCATGTAACAACCAAGGCAGAGATTGACATTATGTAGCTACAAGCCAAGAACACCAAAGATTGCCAGGAAACCACCAGAAGCTAGGAAGAGGCAAGGAAGGATTCGTCCCTACTTGCTCTCAGACCTCCAGCCTCCAGAACTCAGATGATAAATTTATGTTGTTTTAAGCCACTCAGTTTGTGATACTTTGTTACAGCAACGTTAGGAAACTACACGCATGCTGACTAGAGAAGCTTATATATTCCCCTGTTACTGATATTAGAAATAGGGTTGGACACGGGGAGTACAGAAAGACAAGTAAATATAGCTCATCATTTCCAAACAATGCACCATTTGGTAGTAATATGTTGAATGTGCACAGAAGCCTACACAATGGCCAGAAATCACTTGGAGGATTTGGGGATATTCAAAGTAAACAAGAGGGATGATCAGAAACTGTTAATAGGATATATTTAATTAAAGCATAATGTCAAGGTTTTATTAGAGAGTCCTAATCTTTTTCTGTTTCAAATATTGACTCCAATTTCAGTTTTTACTTCCAGGATCTGCCTTTATTATAGATAGAATAGAAAATGATTTAAACACTTACATAGCATTTTTATGTGCATGATAAGCTTCTACGTAAAAACGTCCTTTTAAAGGTTAGCAAACAACCCCATAAAATGCTGGGGAAGTCTGTTCACCCCTTACAGACCATATCTCCCTTAATAACTTTTTCTAGTTTCAGGAAGGATCATTACTACTCCTCTTTTGTGCTTAAAAAGCAGTAAAACCATTTTTTAAAAGGCAGATGTTGTCTGCTTGGTTACATATTTGGCCAACTTGGTCATTAAAGCATCCTCTAAGGGCGCCTGAGTGGCGCAGTCATTAAGCGTCTGCCTTCGGCTCAGGGCGTGATCCCAGCGTTCCGGGATGGAGCCCCACATCAGGCTCCACCGCTGGGAGCCTGCTTCTTCCTCTCCCACTCCCCCTGCTTGTGTTCCCTCTCTCGCTGGCTGTCTATCACTGTCAAATAAATAAACAAAAAGTCTTTAAAAAATAATTAATAAATAAATAAAACATCCTCTAATGAGTAAAATAACCACCATTAGTTGTTCCTTTGGAGTACGGTATTAGAAACACAACTTTTTAAATGGCTTTGTTTTCTGGAAGAGTATCATGTCAGCCAAATTAGCTATTAAAATTTCCAGTTTGAATTGGGAGAAGTAACTGGTTTATTTTTATGCTTATTTAATTTGCATTTTTTTCCTTATTCCAGAAGAGATTTAAGATGGTTGAAGAATGTCCGGTCCCTCTCTACCCCTAAGTAGCTGCATGAAATTTGGCTAAGTCTGTTTACTTATCTTCAAATTGGGGAAAATAAGCCCTTAACAGAGAATAGTTTATTAAAATTAAAAGGGAAATTTTATGTAGAAGTTAATTACAAACAGTAAGTGCTACATAAATGCTCATTGGTGTTATCTGTCTTCCTAGTAAAGATCAAAGTTAAAAAGAAGTGAGACCTGCAAGTGCTTTCAGAAAGTAGATGGTACTACTTGGTACTCCTGAGCTTAGTGAAGGCCATGTGGAAACCCCTGGACACCTGGGAAATGTATAAAAGGGTAAGGAGAGACAGAGATGACCAAGTAGGAAGTTTAAAAAAATGAACTTTAAATGGTTCAGCCACTTTGAAAGAGAGTTTGGTATTCCTTACAGAAAGGAATGTAGTCCTATACACTCTTGCAGTCATGCTCCTAAGTGAACAAATGAGTAGCTATGTGAGATGTTAACTACATGTATTGTGGTAATCATCTCACAATGTGTAAGTCACGTCATCATGCTACACCTTACACTGTTATTCTATATGAGATGTTAACTACATGTATTGTGGTAATCATCTCACAATGTGTAAGTCACATCATCATGCTACACCTTACACTGTTATTCTATATGAGATGTTAACTACATGTATTGTGGTAATCGTCTCACAATGTGTAAGTCACATCATCATGCCACACCTTACACTGTTATGTCAATTACATTTCAATAAAACTGAAAGAAAAAAAATTATGTTCACATAGAAACCTGCACATGGATGTTTATAGAAGCTTTGTTCATATTTGCCAAAACTTAGAAGCAACAAAGGTACCCTTCAGTAGGTGAATGGGTAAATAACATGGTATATCTATACAATGAAATATTATTCTGTGATAAAAAATGAGGTATTAAACTGAAAAGACATGAAGAAACCTTAAATGCATATTGCTAAGTGAAAGAAGCCAATCTGAAAAGACTAGATACTGTATGATACCTATATATATAAAACATTCTAGGAAAAGTAAAATCATGGAGAAGATATTATGTTAGTCACCATACAGTATGTCCAGTAAATTCTTAAAGACTAGTTGATCACATCAGTCTTTTAAATCAAACTTTCCTGCAGAGTCAGGTTAGATTTAGAAGTTTACAGTTCTTTGTAAGACCTCCATTCTTATAGTATCTCTAGCCAACCAATCAAAACTCTTTCATATTCAACGAGTCACCCTGGCTTCTTGCTTCTACCTCAACACCTTCCAAATAAATTCACTTCCACTCAGTGGTATTACAGTTTTCTAGGCTATTATTATCTAGGTATTATTTATACCCTTCACGAGGATCCAATTTCTACACCACCTTCTCCAAGGTATGTTCTCTTACACTCAGATGCAGACTGAATGCCTTCAAATATTTCCCTAAAGCCCACATTTCTCATCATACCCAATTCAACTTTTTGTCAGTTTGTCCTATTGCCTCTATAAGACAAAATATCTGCTAAAGCTAGTACCTTGTCAGCCTTAATCATTGTTTTATTCCTATCAATCAGTGTACAAGACACTTAATAAATATTTTCTTAATAGATAAATAAAATAATCAGCCAATGGATTATTTCAATAGACTCCTTATTGATTTACCTCCAAACTTGAAAACATTTCCATCCATTCTCTGCATTACAGCCCAGAGTTCTTATTGTAAAACACAACCTAACAACATCATGGTGTTATTTTAGACTTTTTGATTGAAGCTTACATAAAACAAACTTTAGCTAGCTGAAAAAAAAAGAAAAAAGAAAAAGACAACTTTAAGGATTGTAGGCAATAGTGTCAATGCTCTGCCCATACCTTCTTGGATCAGTAACCACTTTCTACCACATGGCTCCGAGTATGTGTCCACTCTCAACAGCCAATGTTCAAATCCATGTTCAAAAGCTTATCTCATCCATAGGCACAGAAAACTGGAATTTTCTCGGAATTTGGGTTTTTCCAGGGACAGTTCTTAATTACCAACTGACAGGTCCCAAGGCAGAAACGCCCTGCGTCCCTGAAACCCTGATTGCAAAAACTCCAGAAGTGTGACCAACACTGCCTCTGGAATTCCCCTGAGGTGCTGAGCCCGAGTTACCCTCCATTGCGTTTGGATTCATATTATACTCTCTTTTCCTTCCTGATCCCGTTTTTTCCACTCCCTTATTTTCAGGGAAAATAAATAAATACTTCTTAAATAAATATTTTTCTCATGAACCTATGTCTTAAGGTGTGCATCTGGGAAACCCAAACTAGGACAAGAATGCATGGTGTCTACAGGACCCAAGCCTAGGAAAGCATTCATAGGAGCTAAGATTGAAAGACAAGAATAATTTTAGGAAAGTAAACTCACTTTGTCATGAGCACCTGCTTTCCCCTTGATAAATGCTCCATATTGGCTTCTCTGCTTCCTTACCTGCTTGACAGAATATGTAATTCCATAGCTCGCAAGTTAACATTCCCAACTCTACATTTTGGTTGTACTCAGATCAAATTTAAAAGAGACAGCATCTGACAGGGCTAATCTGATTAGGACATCCATCTGAAGCTTAACCAACCATCCATGGCCAGAGAGACAGTGTCCTACAGTACATGCACAACAGGTGGATTAAGCAGAGACGCTCCAGAGCAAGACAGAATATTAGTTAGCTGGCCAGGCTGTATATGAAAGTGTCAACTAACACAATGACTCCCCACTTAAAATCCTCAGGTGGTTCCAAATAATTTTTAGAATAAAGTCCAAAAACTTTACTGAGGCATATTGGGCCTTTATCATGTAGCCTCAGCTCTTGTCTCCGCCTACCTCAGAACACAGGTGAAATGTTTTAACACATGTGCTCTCTCCTATCTCTGGTGCTTAGAATTTGTTGCTCCCTCTCACTGAAGTTCTTTCACCTCTCCTACACACGTCCTTTATCTGACCAACTCCCATTAGTACCTGTTCAAGCATCACTCTCTCTGCAAAACCTCTGCCAATAGCTGAGTCTTTGTTAAGGATCTCTCTTCTGAGAATCTCTGTATTACAGCACACAGTTAAGTGTACGTCTGCTCAGCTACCTCCTAGTTAGAACAGAGATTTCTAAACAGGAAGCAAGCACCACTCTTTGTTATCATCTCACTACCCAACAAAGTGCTTGATATCTTATAGATATGTAATAGATTTTTGTTGTTACTGTTTTTCAAAAAAGGAAGAGAGAAAGGGAAACAGAAAGAAGCTTGGAAGAACCACCACTTCTGAGACCAGAAGTTGATTCTCTTAAAATGTTTTTTACCTCAATCTAAAATAGAACAGTGCACAGCCATTACTGGTGCTGAGGTTTTTCAAAACAAAGTGATAAAAAAATTGGGCTTGGATCTTAAACTCTTTTTGGGACTGTAAACCTGGAATTTTATTTGATAAGGTTTGGGTGACACATTTACCAGTTATTCTTTTTCCTTACTTTTCTATCATGTGCTCACTCTGTTATGAATTTTCCCTATCCCCATAATCTACTTAGACAAGATTTTTTTTGACCAATAATAAGAACCACCCTGTCCCGCAGGCCGTATTGTGTTTGAAAGTACTACCTGTGCTGACTTACCTGTCACTACAAGTTGATCCTGATTCTCAAATAGATAGGCTTCACTTTTGGAAATTGGCTGCTGTTTAATTATCCCTTCTGCTCATGTGGATTGAATTAGAAAACCCATAAATACCTCCTTCTACAAAGTACTTGTAGATCTGAGCTCAGGTAAGATAATACTGATGGAGCAGATTAGAAACTATAGAACCCCTAAATCCAGTCCTAAAATAGGCATAGATGCATTTTTTTTTCTTTGACCCTTTAGGAAGTCATTCAGGACTAAAAGATGTTTTTTTGTTTGTTTTTAATGTGGCAGATAGGGAAAGAAAAGCAAAACCCTTGACATTCGAAGCTTCCTTTAGAGTTCCTGTTAATGAAGATGTGGATTTTAGAAAATAAATTCTCCATATATAGATCCCTTCTCACAAAGTAATCATAGGTCCATTCATTCACTCAACACATTTTTTTTTGAAGTGTAAAGGTGTACAAGACATTATGACAGGTAATGGGGATCAAGCAGGGAGCTAAACTCCTGCCTTCCTGAGTTTATAGTCTAGTGGGAGAAACTGACAACAAGACAAACAAAAAATGTGTACATTGATGTACACATATATAATTGTAATGGGATTTATAATTACATGCTTAGAAGAAAAAAATACCGTACTATGGAAATCTACAACATAAGGGACTGACTTTGTCTTAGGGATTAGCAAAGTTTCCCTGAAGAATAATGATAATACAGATGATAATAATAATAATATTCATTTAGTTCACAGGTACCAAGACTGTGATGAGAATTTCACATATGCCATCTTCCTTAATCCCAACAAGCACTCTAGAGAGAGAAGATGCTACTATCCCTCATTTACTGATGAGGAAGCTGAAGCTTAAAATATTTAAATGACTTGATCAAAGGTACAAAGCTCAGCAGGAAATGGTTTGCTGAGATCTGAAAATAAGTAGAGTGCTGGGAAGGAGTGGAGAGTATAGGGAAATGCATTCCAGTGTAGGGAACAGTGGGTGTCAGGGCCAGAGGCTGCTGGGAACACAATGTGGAAGAACTGACAGCAGACCAGTGTGGTTCCTGCTGAGGGTCTCACTAGCATGAAGGTGAGGGCCCAGAGGTAGGGACTAGCCAGCCCACAGGGGGCTTTGGACAATGGTAAGTATCTGATGATTTCCCCCAAGGACAGTGGGACCAATGAAAATTTAAAGCAGACGAGAGACGTGATCGGATTTGTATTTTTAAAAGATTACTCTGACAGCATTGAGGAGAATGAATTGGAGAAAGCAACGTATTTCTTAAAACTTTGATTAACATTGGAGGGCTTAGCTGCTGGAACAGAAAATTACATACTCCTCCCTCTCTTAATCCAGTTTTCTGATAAGACCCACCAGGCATATGTCTAAGGGGTGACATAACAGAAATACACCCCTTTTGTGTCTTGTAAAAATATACTCCAAGATACCATCTACCAGATAATACAATGCCCCTTGTAGAGTATCCATGTGATATATTTCTTCCAAAATCTAGGGTAAGGGGAGCCCCACTCATATACTGTAGGTGTGCATCTATACCCACAATCTGATCCTGTATAATACATAATCTGGAATGTTTCTAGAGTTTTGACTTCATCTCAATTAATAGCAGGAACCAAGCCTTCTAATTTTCTTGTCTCCATTGTAATGCCTAACAGAATGCTAAAGTACATGTAATCCGTGATATATATATACATACATTTGTAAACTGAAAAACAATCAGACAATATGAAAGCAAATCTAGAACTCTGAAATAAATCAAATTGGCTATTTGAACAGAGATGAAAAACAAATAGTCATGCTAGAAAAGCAGGATTACTTCGAATTTTTCTTGCTACTAATCCTGGTCCCTAGAGACTGAGAACTCATCTTTTGGCAGCACAAATAAGCTGAAAAAATTGTAACGAGCAGACACACATATCTCATTAATTAATTACAGTTGCATAAGCTCTTGCTGGTCCCCGCACCTCCTGTTTGATCTTCCAGCAGGCTTTTGCAGTACAGACAAGCTATGCTTTACCTAAAAATGGGTTTCTTTGAGGTAATTACTATTGTTCTCATTTTACAAATAAGAAGTAGGCCTAGCTACCAACTGTCCTCTTCAAAATCCCACAGTTGGTTGAATAGTGGAGCAGGGACATGACCCCAGACTTATCTGGTTCCCAAGCCCGTGTTTTTCCCACTGTACTTTCCACTATTCTTTCTCAAATAGATTTAAAATAAGGGTGGGAATTGAGGGAAAACTGACCCACGCTATTACTATAATTCATTGAATACAAAGACTTCACTAAAAAATAAGGGTTATATGAAGCCCAAAGGGAAGAAAACAATTCCTCAGTTGCTACAGGTTTCTGAAGAGTTTTAAGTATTCACATGAGAGTATTTGTAATGTTTTGTAGCTCCCCAGCAACCTTGAGAAGAACTCAGAAGCAGACATTTTTATTTTCCTAGCCTGAACCTCCTTTATAGAAGCCAAGCTGGGAGGAGAAGTGCCTAGTGTGAGCTCAGGCCTGTAGCACATGAAGTTCACAAATCAGGTGAAGGGGGACCCTAAGTAAGGGAAGGTCCAAAGCATCAAGTTCAAGGGAGCAAGTGGAGGACAACTATAAGATTAAAGCCAAAGGGCCTCTGGACCTGTTTCTTTACTTATAAAATGGGGATAAGAGATTCAGTGATTAAAGGGAAGGATATATGTAAAGCACTTGAAATAATGCCCTGATCAATAATTTTTAGCTATTATGTTGACCACAGAGCAAGCAAGATTGAAGAAATAAGATCCAGAAGTTGAGGTTGGAAAAGTTCCCAGAAGCAAGATTTGTATAATGACAAGAGCCTGAAGTAACAGAAGTCAGTTTACGATGATACAGGGGGAAAAAATGAAGAAGAATATTATTTCACAAAGTCAGCACAAAGATGAGAAGAGTCTTCCCTCTGCCATTCTGACTTCTCCTCTCCTTAAGCATATTGGAATAAGTGTCAGAAGGTAGCATGACCTTCTTGAAAAGCTGTCCGTCCCTAGTCAGTGATATTAACAGAAAGAGAAATTATGGTAAAATTTTACTAATCATAGCTAACACCGAGTGATCAGTTCCAATCAGAAATTTTAAGGGCCAGCTCATGATTCACCCTGTTCCCTTCCTCCTCTGTGATAACCATGGAAACACATGTGGTAATGGAACCTCTAGGAGCCTGGCCCTTAAGGGGACAATGTTGAGCATACCCACCCTGGACACTGCACAGTTCATGTAGCATACAGCAGAAAGAAACTTCGGTTGTTAGAAGCCACTGAAATTTGGAATTGTTTGTTACCATGGTATATTCTAGCCCAGTATATTCTGTTCTCGGTGTGCTCCTGGACCAGCAGCATCAGTATCATTTGGGAACTTGTTAGAAATGCCAATTCTTGGTGTGCTTGGATGGCTCAGTCAGTTAAGTGTCCAACTCTTGGTTTAGGCTCAGGTCTTAATCTCGGGGTCCTGGGATGGAGCCCTATGTTGGGCTCCACACTCAACACAGAGTCTGCTTGTCCCTCTCCCTTCCCCTCTGCTCTTCCCCCTCAGTCTCTCTCTCTCTCAAATAAATAAATAAACTCTTTAAAAAAAGAGGGGTGCCTGGGTGGCTCAGTCAGTTAACCATCTGCCTTCAGCTCAGGTCATGATCCCAGGATCCTGGGATTGAGCCCTATGTCGGGCTCCCATTTCAGTGGGGAACCTGCTTCTCCCTCTCCTTCCCCCACACCGCTTGTGCTCTCTCTTTTGCTCTATCTCAAATAAATAAATAAATAAATAAATAAATAAATAAATAAAATCTTAAAAAAGAAAGAAAGAAATTCTTGGGTCTCATCCCATACCTACTGAATCAGAAACTCGTGGATAGGGCCCAGACATTTTTTAACCTCCAGGTGAATCTCACACATGTTAAGGTTTAAGAATACTGACCTTATCTGTCTTCACTAGGAAGAACCACCTAGTAGGAAAGGAAATATCAATTTTTATTCTATGGGTACATATGAGAAAACTGTAGCCCAAAGAAGTAACTTGACCAAAATCACACAATGAGTAAGTGGCAGAACAAAATTTGATTCAAATGTTAGGCTCTTAACCATTGTGCTGTCTCCACTGCCTATGGTAATAGTAATCTGACTTCATTAGAAATTCTAACAGGAAAAGAATAAAGCCTTCATCACAGAAAAGTTTTCACAAGTTTGCATTTCTTTACTACTTTCAAATACTCAGATTCATTATGTCTAAAAAAATAATGGCATCTACAGAAAAATGACAAAGATGCTTTGAGATTAGCTTTAAGAAATAAATAATTATGGCTTATAAAACCAATGAGTTGAGCTTTGTGAGCTAATAAATTCCCAAAGGGATCACAAACATTTTACTCAGGTTAGATATAAATCTGGCAGTTTTACTTGCCTCACAATTTTGAAGTGACTTTAAAGCTGTCCTTCCTTAGGACTATTTCTCTAGGTTCATCTATGGGCAGGCTAAACCGATAGCCACAGGGTGATTTAGAATCAGTACACAGCAAAGAGGTGGGAACGAGGGGCAGGGAGATGTAGGAAATGAGGTTAGAGATACAACAGAAGACAGATTGTATAGGAGAAGATCTTACAGTCTTTTAATTTTTTTTAATTTTTTTACCCTGGTAGAGTAAGAGTCTATGATTAGAAAACAATGGATTAAGTAACTGAAGTTAAATTAGTTTCTTTACTCTAGACCTTTTCATAGTCTTTACTTTGCTAATGAGCCGCATGCTTGTCCAGGAAGTTGAAAACGTATGTGGTTGTGCTATTGAGAAGATAGTGATTCTTTTAACCGTAGTTACAGAGAATAGAAACTGGTGTGACTTGATGGGAAATAACAAATTGGGCTGACATGTAATATTTGAAGTGCCTATGGGGAATATCCAGGTGGAGCTACCCAGAAGAGAATTGAGAAATAAGAGTTCAGATCTCAGGTAAGACATCAGAGATAAATTTGTAGATTTGAAAATCAAATCTAAATAATATTTATGAAGTCTATGGTTATGCTACTCGTTGAAGAAAAGAAGTGAAGGATCATCCACCCCATCTACAGAAACAGGATTAGAGTCTGAAGTTTGCATTGTGTAGATTCCTTAGAAAATTGCTCAGTTCTCTAGTTCACTTTTTCCTGTACATATGTAGCTTGATCCTAACATTTACTTCTCAAACCTTCTTTTATATTATGCAGTATCTTCATGTTTGTACTTATTGAACTTTGCCAACAAACACAAGAAAGAAGGAGAGTAAGCTGGTGGGAAGAGGGGAACGAAGGAAGAGAAAAGAAGGGAAGGGAGGAAAGAAGGAAAATGAAATTCAGAGAGAAAGAAAAGAAAGACAGAAAGATAGAAAGAAAGGCAAAAAGAAAGAAAGAGAAGAATCTGTTCACTCAATTTTCTTCTTTGAAGTTTGCTGTGCTTCTGTTTTGTGTAATCATTGTTTTTTTCCAAACCAAATGATGTGACAAAAGCAATATATCCAAGAGATGACTCACCTTTCCAAAATATTGAGAGATAATTTGACTCATATCTCAAGAATCACCTTCATTTTTCCCTTGCCTTTTTTTTTTCTGGAAACAAAAAACTGGATATTTTGGTAACTGAGTAACTTGGATCTTAGCTTAGTTTAATGGCAAATTTGAGCTAATGTACCAAATTAGCAAAATGAATCATAGCAAACATTCTTTGGCTAGGCATACTAAATTTCTACTATATAGTCACTCATCTCTTTCATGGGAAATACGTCCACCTTCCAAAGGCCATATGCCATACTCTTAACAGTACCATAGTTCTAATGAAGAATGATTTATCCACTGAACTTGATTGTCAGAGTAAACCATATCTAAATCTAGGGAACTGATTGTAAATGTGAATACTTGAACTTGATTCAGAACTATCAAGTATACTTAGAACTTCAATCAGTTAATCCTGCTGGAATTTTAGTCTCTAAAGACCAAAATCACGGAAGTATGTTTTGGCTTTAACACACAGACATTTTTCCGTTGCCATAGTCCTTTGTTTTAAAATTATTTAACTGAGAACTGTTAAAAAATCTTAGAGACTTTTTATCTCCTTAACTAATGCTTCATTTCAATTACTGTTATAAAGCCACTAGTATCTACTAGTGGTAAAGGTATCTACATTAGGTAAAGAAGAGAGAATACCAGTTTGTATCTTGTTATTCAACAGAAAATGATATTTTCATGTCTAAATATCTCATCAAACCAATTCTGAATGATGACCACATGTTTATTTAGTGATATAACCATTGATAGTATATTACCACAATCCTCTTTGAGCAAAACAACCATTTGCCAGCAGATCCCAAACAGGTTTCCTTTTAAGCTAGCAAGTTAATTTTTAGGAAGCATTTAATTTATTTTCCTAGTTAAAGAAAAATCCGTGTTACACTTTAAAACCTAAATGAATTGGTCTGCTTGGAAGCTTAATAATAGTAATGATAGTTATAGAAATAATAACAATAGTTATCATTTATTGACTGCTTACCTATGTGTGTAACAATCTCACAACAATCCAAAAGGCAGGTACTTCTTAAATCTTCATTTTTGTTCCCAAATACCAGTAAGAAAATTAAAGCACATCAAGATGAATTAAGTCATCGATGGTCACAAATGGTAGAATCAAGATTTGTACCAAGGCAGTTAGAATCCATCACATGTGCTTTAAATCCCTACTCCTTTTTTTTTTTTTACAGATTTTATTTATTTATTTACTTGACAGGGTGGGGGAGGGGAGAGTACAAGCAGGGGGAGTGGCAAGCAGAGGGAGAGGGAGAAGCAGGCTACCCCTGAGCAAGGAGCCCCATGCGGGGCTTGATGTTGGGCTTGATCCCAGGACCCTGGGATCATGACCTGGGCTGAAGGCAGATGCTTAACTGACTGAGCCACCCAGGTGCCCCTAAATCCCTACTCTTCACTCCATCTCAAGAACAGAAAAATATCAAAAGCAAAAAGGAAGAGAAGTTGATCCATACCGAATGAGCTAAGCAAAATGTATTTACAGTAATAGGCAAAAGACAAGGGACATAAAGACAGAATATGTGTGTAAGAGGTGGGATGCCACAGTTTTGGACCTTCATTTTGTTTTGTTTAAGTATAATTAATACAAAATTAATTGTAAGGTAAAGTGTACAATGTAATGATTTGATAAATGTATATGTTGTGAAGGGATTCCCTTCTTTAAGTTAATTAACATGTCCATCACCTCACATATTTATCTTTCTTTGTGTGTATGAGAACATTGAAATTCTTTTGTCTTCGCATATTTCATTTATATAAAATGGTGTTATGAACTATAGTCTAATAAGGCACCCTAAAATTAGAGCATAGGACACTGGTTTTCTCAGATGAAATATAAACTTAAGAATAATCTATGGGAAAAAAATAAAGAAGAATCTATAACATTCTTTTGGATTAAAGTATTTCTGTTTTTGTTTTGTTATCAGTCATAATTGTAAGAAACAAAGTCCAAGAAAAGTCAAATGAACAGAAGGATAGCATTGTATCTGTGATCTGGAAGGGGCTTTTTACCAGAAGTGACAAAAAAGCCTGGTTTGCCAGGAAGAGTCCTGCTTCCCTGATGTTGCCCCAGCTTCACTTCCAATTATTCCTCCTTTCATTTTCAATGTATCCCCATTGGATTATAAATTTTGTGATCACCTACATACAACCATACTCTTAATTCCTCCAAAAAGGATTAAAGAAATGCTACCACAGGCAATTTCCAGCTTCTAATGTTTCTCTTCATTGAAAACTGATGGTTCTCATGAACTGTACCTACATCTGATATTCAATGTTGTCATAAAATATCTAGAGCACTATTGCTCAATAAGTATAACTCTTTGAAGAATTATGTTTTAGCTTTATAAAAGGCCTATACCATAAGCACTGAGGCATTAAGCTAAAATCTCCAGTATCTTCTGGCTAAAGTTGAAAAGAATTAATATTTTCAAGGACAGTAGCAGTAAGAGCAAGAAGACAGCCTGACATATTGAAATTCTTGATGTTAGTGGAATAAGGTTGAATCAACAATCATTTTAGGTTCTTTATAAAACAAAACTATTTTGAGAAACAATCAGCTTTCAACATGCATTCATGTGATGATGTGTTCACCATAATTTTATTTTACTTTGCAGAGGTTTATAAACATGTGACAGATTATTTAACTTAGTATTTTTCTTGTGATCTATTTTCTAATTTATTACATGGCTATGTTACTTTCTATACTGTTCTATTTCTATTTCCATTATTTTAAATCCAAGTTAGGGCCATCGGATTAGCTCAGAGAATGGTTTAAAGATTGTACATTAGGGGCTCTTGAGTGGTGAGGGAGAGAGTGTAGATACCCAGAGAGATCGGTCAGAACAGCGTGACTTACTAAGTCTAAGTCAGTCATCAGAAGACATGAAATGCGTCATTTATTACAGATGGACATTTCAGCGGAGTACGCTTAAGCCATATTTTTTTTTCTCTAACCAGTAGTTATTTTATAAAACTAATATTTTGGGTTGTCTAGAGAGATAGTAGAAGGATTTGTTTGTGTAGCCATATCAGTTCATAATGTTTTTGCAATTTAGATGATTAGTTCTACTAACATGTAAAAATAATAAATGTATTTTAAAAACCTTTAAACATAAAGCAGATGTTCAAATGTACCAAGAAAGGAATAAATTATGCTCAAAGAAAGAGACAACCATGTGATCACACTTCCACCTGCTCATGTGCTTTACACGTGTAGCCTCACTGGCAAAGAATATGGTTGTGAGTTTTGGGGCATAAACCCAAACCATGTAAGTCTGTTTTCACTGATGTTACCAAAAAACTCATGATCTGCCAACACAGCTCCAAAGTCATAAGCTCAGTTGAGGAAAACTGTTACTCAGCAGGAAATGGAATCATATTTCATCTGGGTCTTTATTCATTCCTTCAGTAATGAGAAATTCGTGAAATAAATACCTTCAACTCAGTATTCTAAACCTACGGAATCTCTCAACAACACAAAAGAAATAAATTCCCTTTTAAAATATTGGATAATTTTCCTTGTGAATAACAATAAACAATAGAGTAGAGATAATACATAAAAATTAAGTTGCTTTCTGTGTCTTTGAAATTTTCTGAAAATATCTAAAACATCTCAAAACACTGCATCAAGTGAATCACTGCAGGACTCTTTCGGAAAATTACTCTATTTAAAGAGAAAACCTTATTATATCTGAGTTTCTGTCAAATCCTACCAAATTCCTAGGAAAGTAAACCCAGAGAGGTAATGACGAAGTCTATAACTCTAGTGAATCTCAAGAAATTCTAGGCCAGGATATAAAGACACAAATTGTTGGGGAGTTATATAAAGAAGTGAAGACACTGTCTTTACAAGTTAAAAGACAACATGATGGGTCATATTCACTATTAGTTGAGTCCCTGCCACACTGAATTTATTTATTTATTTATTTATTTATTTATTTATTTATTTATTTATTTATTTTTATTTTTAATTTTTTAAAAGATTTTATTTATTTATTTGACAGAGAGAGAGACAGCCAGTGAGAGAGGGAACCCAAGCAGGGGGAGTAGGAGAGGAAGAAGCAGGCTCCCAGTGGAGCAGGGAGTCCTATGCAGGGCTCCATCCCAGGACCCTGGGATCACGCCCTGAGCTGAAGACAGATGCTCAACGACTGAGCCACCCAGGTGCCCCTGCCACATTGAATTTAAATACACATTTACTGAGCAATTTATTTCCCATTATACCTAAAGGGTGAACATTGAAAGCAAGACTCTATAATCTAACCCATAATTTCCCTCTCATAAAATTTGAAGATAAATTAAAAGCATTAGCTATTATTATTTGCAAGCAATTTCTTTATACTTTTACTATGTTAGTTACTATAATTTAGGCTGTCAGCCTAATTTATTGCTTACCACCATAAAGAAGAATGTATCATAGTATCTCAGAGAAGGAAGGCAAAGTTGGGGTATTTGTTGAGATTCTGAAGTCTGATTTATAGTGTACCTTTCAGTAAGGGGGGTTGGTTATAGAATATTTGATGATCCATTTTGTTTAACAAGTTTTTTAAACCAATTTATTGTTTTTATATGTTACTAAAGAGAATAAGTCATTTATAAATACAAATATATTCCGAAACAACATGACTACACAAATCCTTCTAGTATCTTTCTAGATAATCCAAAATATTAGTTTATTTTTTTAATAGAACTGCTAGTTAGAGGGGGAAAAAAATAAGAGTACTTCACTTGCCTAAGTAGGAACCTAAATGTCTATCTGTAATAAATGGGGCATTTCATGTCTTCCGGTGCCTGGTTTAGACGAAGTAATGCTCTGCTAGCTGGTCACCTCCATTCCCAAAAAGCTACGCACTTTTCTTCAAAACCGATAGATAAAGGAAAGGGTTGATCTTATCTTTTTTTCTCCTGCTGGATAAATTTGAGATTGAGACCCTTATTGAATCTCTATAGCCCTCCTGAAATTTGGAGAGGATTTCAGGTCAAATGATGCCGCACCACTTCTCAAGATCAACACTATTCTATTTGAGAATGTCTTATGGAAACATCCATGTGGCGACTTTCCTTTTTAAGTTCATATCAACAAGTATTAATTAAGCATCTTTTGTGTTCCAAGAACTGTTGGAGGAGATTTGGAAGACACAAATGATATGGTCATTGCTTTTGGACCATTATCTGGCCATCTCCTTACCCTAATTTTGGTTTAAAATAATGTGAGTAAGTAGAGACAGCAACATGGAACGCAGGTCATCAGTAATAAATCAGAACATAGATCACAAGGGAAATACTGAGTTAAATCATGAGGTGTGTTTATCAAGCTCTGCAAAGAAAAGAATTTGGGGTGAAAAAATCAGCATGAATGTAAAAAGCTGATTGTTTCTTGAAGTAGTGTTTATGAAGAACCAAAAATGATTCTCGTCTCAAATGCATTTTATTGACATCCTGAGTTTTGGTTTATAAGGCCATCTTTCTGCTCTTATAGCAACTATCTTAGAAAATATTCTTTAAAATAGAGGAAGACTTGATGAAGAAAAAATATGTGGCAGATAAACTCTGCTGACATTTAAATATATACTTATCGTTAGATGATTCAAACAACAGAAAATATGCTCACCCTTGAATATAACCCTAGTTAGCCACTTTTGTGTATCTTTCCAGAAAGTAAATTCTAACCATACAAAAACATATATGGGATAATCCATTCTTTTATTTCAAAACAATGATTATTTTTTTGAATAGGTGATATTCACATGGTTCAAAATTTAAAAGATACCAACAAATAGAGAGTGAAAATTCTCTCAGTCTGTCCTTTAGCAACCCATATTCCTACCTTTGAGGAAATTCGAGTACTGGTTATTGTGTATACTTTCAGAAACATTTTATGAATGTTCTAGCAAATATATCTCTGTCTGGTATAATCTCATAAATACCTGAATGTGACATTTTTTCCATCTTCTTTTGATAACAAGTAGGGTTTCTTACAACTCTTTATCGGCTCTAGACTAGCTTCTAGGTTTTTAGTGTTAAAGCTCTCATTAGCATCCTGTTCCTTCACATTCCTCCATATACCCAAGAAAAAAAGAAACGTGAAAACAAAACAAAACAAAAAAACTTGCATACATTTTCTTTATAATGTATTGGTAATACACAATTTGAACAGCTATACAAAATGCAATGTACTGATAGGGGAAACTGGACTTGAAAGCATTTTCAAATATATATATTACTTCCAATATATATATATTTATATATAATATATATAAAATCTGAACATTTTAATTGACCCCAAATTTAACAAGTCCAGGAGATTTATGTGTACTAAAAGAGATAATGTTCCCTACAGTTTCATTAATCAGTAGCATATATTTAGATAAAATTAGATCACATTTGGAATTTTGTGTCTAGTTCTGGGCACTGTCATTTCAAAGGTATATTGGCAACATCATACATCTGAAAGAGGCTTATCTAAATTAAGACCTCCTGGGAAACCTGATTATTTGTGGATTGCTTTATGGGACTAAAAAGTTTGGTTTCAGAGTAGATGAGCAGGGAGAAGAATATGTAAATGAGCTTCAACTATGTAAAGGGCTCTCACACTGAGGAGTTATTGGATGGATTCTGAGTTACTTCAGAAGGACTATTTGACAGGGAGTAGCTATTCCAGAAAGTGATGGTCTTCAGAAGCTGAGATTGTTAACTAATTTTTGTCCCTAGAAACAAACAAGAAATAGCCAACTCTTTCTTGGTCAGGGAAACACGAGAACACTCAGGTAATGTGAGCTGAAAAGGGTTAAAAAGGAAACTAGGACCAGAGCATGAGGACCTAATAGGTCACCCTTCTACCCCCACCACCAAGTCTCTTTCTCAAGATCAGGCTTAAGCTTTCATCTTCTTCACACTAAACTTCTGAACTGTCTCTGAGAATATGCCTGACTTCTCATTGTCTCTATTATTATCCTAATTGGAAACTCAGTTAACAGTGGGATTGTTGATGGTGCCAGTGCGAGGTGTGACTGCCATAATTTCCCACTACGATTTGCGCTTGGAAGTCATCCAGATTGATAGCTCATGTCATCTAGACTTCCCAGTGCTGTAAAATGATTTTGACTTCATCATGGCATGGCAATGGATTTATCATCCTACAAGCAAAAACAAAAGTGTGATAATTGTCCTTAATGTGCTAGGGAAATGTTTGTGGCACTTTTAAGACTGGAAAGTCTGCATTTAAAAGTACCCTAGCACTAGAGGAAATGAAAGGATGTGCTAAGATTATGTGAAGGCGTGGCTTATCTCTGAGGGAAAGGTTTTATGAGCGAAGTCTGCTCACCACAGCTGGATCGGCTTGGAAAGCATTCAAGAGATGGGAAGAATGGAAAGTCAACAATCATGGAATGAGGTTAGGGATCTCCAGGGTAGAATTAGGAGCTACAACAGGAAGCGTTTTTGTACAAAAGGAAGTTTTGTAAATGATTTTGACATTGATCATGGGATTTCAAGAAGTTTAATTTTATTGGATCATAAATTGTGCAAAAGTGGAAAAGATTCATAAGTTTGGTGGCTCTGTGATCAGTGACTATACGATCTTAGATGTTAAAACTGCAAATTAAGTCATGTAGATAAAACCTTCAACTTCAGAAGATTTTTATTTTTGTTATTTATAGGTTTCAACAATGTATAGCTCCAGAGGTCAGAATATAGCTCTCTTATTGTGCATTAACTTGGATGTTCTTTTTAATGATCTGAAATCACCTCATTATTTAAGACATCCTATTTTAAATTATTGGATCACATATAACTTGTAGATCTTGTTGGAAAATTAAATCTATTTCAAATCAAAGCCACAGTATAACTTCAAATAAGAAAGCAATGTATGACATTAGCATCTGCGTGGGGTTCTGCCACATGTGTCAGAAAAGCATAGTTCAGTACACGCACCTCAGGTGCTTTCCAGCTAGTGAACCAGACATTTGGCCTACAGGACATCAAACATCCAGTTTGTCTAAATAATTGATGCCTTACTAAAATGACCGTGTTCTTCAATTCAGGTGTGTTCTGATCATTTAATTTTGGTGTCACTATATCTATATGGATACAAATAATATTTTTTGCATAAAAATTTATTGGGAGGCCTTAAATTATTTGGCTATTTTAGTGCATACATGAAACTCCACATTTTACTTTATCCTGTAGATCCAGTCTCTATTTCCTCTTATTATGTACAACCGACAGGATGTTTACTAAGCACTAAAGAGACACGGTGTGCTAATTACTACAAAATTAACTTCTTACATAAAATATCAGGTTAAAAATTAGCATCTCTAATTCTCTTTTCATTGGGTCATTTCCTCTGGTTTTGATGACCTCTACTAAATATTTAAGCAAGTTGCTTCATGTTCATCAACAGTCAGCCACTGTCAAACTCATTAGTGGTACTCTTAAATAATTATTAGTAAAATGTCACTAGGCTTAAACTTCACTGAACCCAAGTTTTGCTTTCTGTCCTCATTCCCAATCTAATTTGACTTTTGCTTTAATGAGCTCCCTTCCTCTTGGGCACAAACCCGCATTCATTTCCTTTTTGCAGAGCTCTCTATCAATATGTTACTCTTAGCTATAATGTAACCAGTGCAGTCGGTTTGTACTTCATCAGGGAAAGAAGTTGTTTATTCATTTTATAAAAATGATTTATGGATGAGAACTTTAAGTACACAGAGAGCAAGGCAAAAATAAGAGAATAACAGTTCTGACCATGAATGCAGGTGCTGTTTAAAACTCTCCAGTGCTTTGTACATAAAGAAAACTTTTACATGTTGTAAGAGATTTCACATATTTTGCTAAGTGAATTTAGATTATGCCTCTAAGAATACTGTTCCTCAGGCCCAAATTCCCAATAAACATCTATATTCATTTGTAGAATGAAGAAAAAAGGAGGTTCTTAATTACGAGCACAACCGGGGCCTAAAGCATCTGTAGTTGTCAACTCAAAATTCAAGCAAAAAATCTGTTTGCATGTGACAAGCT
Organism: Ailuropoda melanoleuca; assembly: GCF_002007445.2. NCBI lineage: Eukaryota > Metazoa > Chordata > Mammalia > Carnivora > Ursidae > Ailuropoda > Ailuropoda melanoleuca. The sequence goes on from NC_048236.1 coordinate 32,043,022, forward strand.
TAAATCAACTCCAAATGATGTCCAAATTGGACAGAGTTTGGATTTTGTCACCATAGTCCCAACATTTCAGTTTAGATTAAGAACAGACTCATTTTCTACTGTGGCTCTGGAAGAGATCATTCCTCTTTCTCCAGCTGCTAAGAAAGAAATCCTGACTTATATTAATTGCAGTTACACAAGGCCACAACAACAGATACCTACCCTAAGTACAGAAATGAATTTTTCTAATTCTTAAAAAGATAAGTAATATAAATTTTTATTTTTTAAATTCCATTAATATGTATAATTTAAACAATATAATATATTACCCTTTTCACATTAACAAATTGTTTATATTGTACTGAATTGGACTTAGAAGATATTTGGAGAAACTTTCATTTAGAATAAATATTTTTATATAGAAAAAATATTATTTGTTACTTATTATTATTTATATCTTAATTCATATCTTAAATTAGTGTATCTTCCAGCAAATTTTATTGCTGGTTAATAGTACTTTGGATCACATACCATATACAGTTGGATACACCCCCCCCACACACACACCACATACACTAATAGAGAAGACTAAATTTGATCATTGTTCAAAAATAAAAAGTTAGATTTAACACATTCTAAAATTACTTTAAAAAGATAGCCAACACCTGAAGCACAAGAGAAGCTATTTCTATTAAAAGAAAAAGAGGGGCACCTGGGTGGCTTAGTCGGTTAAGCGTCTGCCTTTGGCTCAGGTCGTGATCCCAGCATCCTGGGATCGAGGACCTATAGCAGGGAGCCTGCTTCTCCCTCTGCCTCTCTCTCTCTCTGTCTCTCATTAATAAATAAATAAATAAATAAAATAATTTTAAAAAAGAAAAAGAAATGAATGATCTGAAACCTGAGGCCACAACCTGAAAATGACCTCAAAGTCTCTACACTCTTTGCTTAGGATACTAGAACACAAAGAATTCACCAACCTTCCTCTTGTTATGAAGGCAAATACATAGTAACCTGACTTCCAAGTGTTTCCTCCTCTACACACTCATATTTAGAAAAGAAAAAGAAGTTGACGTTGCTTGAAAGAACCTGGAGTAGTGGAAGTGTAGATTTTGTAGGAGCCCTGTGTCAATTATTCACTTCAAGGGGTTGTAAGGATCTGAAATAGCATATAAGATTCTAGAAAGTACTAAGGATACAAGAAATACTTACTTAACCTCCTCTAGACCCTCCTTCTCCATTTATTCACTCATTCCTTAATGATTAGATAATGTGCAATTCAGAAGAACAACAATGTATTAGTCAGGATATGATACTACAATAAAAAAATAGGCCCTAACATTTCAGTAACCCAACAAAATACACATTTATTTCTTGATTAACTTACAATCCTATTCATTCAAATAGGTGAGGCAACTCTAGTCTTTCAGGATCCCTGGCTGTCAGCATCTATACCATCTTCGAAATGGGGCTCTTAAGATCACCCTGACAGTTGCTCTCCCAGTTGACTGGGAAGGGAAAAGTAAACAGCGAAGCACATGGGCTTCCAGCTCTGGAATCCAGCTCTGGATTTCATTCATTAGAAGCCAGTCACATGGCCACAGTTACTACAAGGGAGGCTGGGGAATATAGTTGGTTGTGTGTCCACAAACCACAGGAAGAGAAGTCAGGTTTGGGTATATAGTGATCTCCACCACATCAAGGTTAGGAAAACTAACAAAACTATAAATCTGTTTGAACTAAAATTCCAAATTTTGAGTAACTTCTTAGAAGATAAATTTTTGCTGTAATAATACTGATTTTTATTATTACTATGACTGACAAACATGAATGCCCAGGTACTACTAAATGCTTGTGAGCCATGTGCTTTAGAGACTTTGTAAGAGACAGTGAAGCACAACAGTTAGAAATGCAGACGCCATCAGTGTCTGGACTGTGCCACTTCTCAGTCCGTGACCTTGACTGAATCACCTAACCTTTTCTAGTCTCAGGCGTTTTCATATGTAAAACAAGAATAATAGCCTAACCTACTTCATTAGGATGCAGTGTGGACTAAATGACTAAATGAGTTACACATGAAGCAATTAGAACATGGCTTAGTACACAGTTAAGTGCTGTTATTATAATAAACACAATGACAGTTTTTGCTCATTAAACTTCTATTTTAATTCTTTGCTACAACCATTTTCACTTCTTTTAGGCCCAGGGAATTGTAAATGCTATGTAAAGTGATTTCAATTCCAATTCAATTAGCCACTGGGTTCAGTGATTTATTCAAGTCCCTTTTCACCTATAAGGTGGAATGAGAACCTCTAGGGTGAATGAAGACCACTTACAGGCAGCGCCATATTCAATCCAGCCGCTCATAAAACCTACTTCCTGCCTTAGCTCCACCCTCCTTACTAGGAAGGAAATGATAGATTGAAAGCAGAGTTTAAGAAGGAAATTGTATGGGTAAGTAGGGATTTTATGGCACTCCTCCAACTCTAACCAAATAGTTGTTAGGATGTGGTCATGGGATGAGGGAGCTGGGGAAATAGGTGTAAAAGTGGCAGTGTGTGTTGATGATGGGTGAAAGCCTGTGATCACCACTAACACGATGTAAAATAGGTCCAAGTACAGAAGCTCCTACGCAGCAGGCATAGGGACTAAAGTTTTATGGCAGTACCAGGGCAGCTTATATTAATAGCCAGTTCTATCTGTTTCAATCACTGGCACTCAGATAAATCCAGTCTGGACCTCTGTTCCTCTATTTTTGTTGCGTGGTGTTCTTTTTCACAGCTTTATTAAGATCTACTTCACATACCATTAAATTCACCCTTTTAATGTTTACAATTCAGAGATTTTATTATATTCACAGAATTGCACAACCAGGTTCAGAAAGTTCATCACCCAGAAAGAAATCCTGTACCTGTTAGCAGTCACTCTCCATTCGTATCTCCCCATAGCCCTTGCAACCACTAATCTCCTGTCTCTATAGATTTGCCTATTCCGGACTTTCATATAAATGGAATTATGTAGATGACCTTTTGCGACTGGCTTCTTTCACTTACCACAACGTTATCAAGGTTCACCTATGTTGTAACATGTATCAGTACTTCACTCTTTTTTTCTATGGCTGAATAATATTCTATTGTGTGGATATACCACATTTTGTTTATCTATTCATTATTTGGCGGATATTTGGGTTGTTTCCACTTACTGGCTGTTATGAATAATGCTGCTATAAAGATGTACAAGCGTTTGGGTGGACGTATGTTCTCATTTCTCTTGGTATACACCTAGAATTAGGATTCCGTGGCCATATGATTTATATTTGAGGCATTGCCAAACTGTTTTCCAAAGCCTCATATTGCTTTCCCACCAACAATATATGAGAATTCCAATTTGTTCACCTCTTTGTCAACACTTATTGTTGTCCTTCTATTTTATTACAGCCATCCTAATGGGTTTAATGTGATATCCAACTTCATTCCTTTTTTTTTTTAGATTTTATTATTTATTTGACAAAGAGAAGAAAGAGAGAAAGAGAGAGAGTGTGTGAGTGCACAAGCAGGGGGAATGGGAGAGGGAAAAGCAGGCTGCCGTCCTGAGCAGGGAGCCTGATGTGGGGCTCGATCCCAGGACCCTGGGGTCATGACCTGAGCCAAAGGCAGACACTCAATGGACTGAGCCACCCAGGTGTCCCCCAACTTCATTCTTTTGCATTTGGATGTCCAGTTGCTACTGCACCATTTGTTTAAAATACTGTTCCTTCCCTATTGAAATGTCTTGGCGCTCTTGTCAAAAATCAATTGATCAGAAATGTAAGGGTTTACTTCTGGACTCTATCACTCTATCTTGCTTCAAATATAACTGATAAGCCCAAAAAAACTGCAGAAAGAGAAAATAAATCTAGGCAAAGGGAATTCTCCATTTGAGTATAGTACAACTGGCCAGTTTTGCCTTCCCTGCTTCCCAGTCCCCATAGTATTTGGTAGGCTTTCCATTGGCAGACACCAACTAATAGAAATGGACACCTGAATGTCATCAGTGGCTTCCCACAGGCCAAATTAAATTTCCCTGCTTTTAGTGATGTCCCCTAATTTTCAGCATCACTATCCACCTGTCCTTCAAATCTGGCTTTGTTCTTCTCCCTCTCTGGGTATCCTTCAGACAACTCCACTGACTTATTTTTTCCTCCACTCATCCACACATTAAAAGTTAATGTTCTATAGGGATTCATCCTTAGCCCTCTCTTTATTTAAAGACTTGTGGTTGCCATCCAGTATCCATTCATATCATTTTTACATAACAGAACCACAATTGTAGCTGGACGCATTGCTTCAAAGCTAAATGATTATGTTTCCTAACTTCCCTCGCAATTGGTTATGGCCATATGATTAAATCCTGGCCAGTAATACATAATCAAAAGTGTGGTGCGAGTCTGGGGAATTCCTTAAAAAGTGAGGGTGTGCACCCTGATTTTGCTTTTCTTCTTTCTCATCACCTGGAATGCAGTTGGGATGGCTGGAGCACCATTGTCACCTTGGACTGTAAGGATGAGGGTCATTCCCTACTAATGTAGAGCTCTAGACATAACTCTAGCTAGTCCTACTTCTGGACTTTCTTCTTTCTTCTCCTTCTCCTTCTTTCTTCTTTCTTCTTCTTTCCTCCTCTTTCTTCTTCTTTCCTCTCCTTCTTATTCTTGTAAGAGAAAATAAGGCCTTTTACATTTTTAAGTAATAATCATTTTATTTCTTTTTTAAAGGATTTATTTATTTTAGAGAGAGAGTGTGTGTGTGAGCAGAGGAAGGGGCAGAGGGAGAGGAGAGAAAGAATCCCAAGCAGACTCCACACTGAGCACAGAGCCAATGCAGGGCTCAGTCTCACAACCCTGAGATCATGACCTGAGCTGAAACCAAGAGTCAGTCGCTTAACCAATTGAGCCAACCAGGTGCCCCAGGTCATAATCATTTTAAATTTTAAAAGTTCTTTTAAAATAACACCACTAATACCATGCTGTACATTACATCCCCAGTAGTTATTTATCTTATAACTGGAAGTCTGTACTTTTGACCACACACCCCCAAATCCCACCTCTGGCAACGACTAATCTATTCTCCATATCAATGAATTCATTTTTTAAAAATTATATATTCCACTTATAAATGATATCATACAGTATTTGGCTTTCTCTGATTTACTGATTTCATTAGCATAATGTCCTCAAGATCCATCTATTTTGTAACAAATGACAGGTTTTCCCTTTTTTAATGGGTGAATAATACTCCATTACACACACACATACCCCCAACATCTTCTTTATCCATTCATCTGTCAGGGGACATGTTACTTGTTTCCATGTCTTGGCTATTGTAAAAATGCTGCAATGGACATGAGAGTGCAGATAACCTCTTTGAGATAGTGAATTTATTTCTTTTTCTAAATCCAGATGATATGGTAGTCTTATGTTTTGTTTTTGTTTTGTCTTTTTTTTTTTTTTTTTTGGGGNTTTGAGGAGACTCCATACTGTTTTTCATAGTGGCTACACCAATTTACATTCCCACCAACAGTGCACAAGAGTTCCCCTTTCTCCACATCCTGGCAACATTTGTTATTTCCTGTCTTTTTTATAGGTCTTTCTAACAGGTATGAGGTGATATCTCATTGTGGTTTTGATTTGTGTTTCCCCGATTAGTGATGTTAAGCACATTTTCAAGTACTTGTGGGCCATTTGGATGTCTTCTTTGCAAAAATGTCTATTCAAATCCTTAGCCCATTTTTTAAATCAGATTTTTAAAATATTCTATTGAGTTGTATGACTTCTTCACATGGATATTAACAATTTATCAGATATATGATTTGCAAATATTTTCTCCCATCCCATAGGTTGCCTTTTCATTTTGTTGATTGGTTCCTTTGCTAGGCAGAGCTTTTTAGTTTGATGTAGTCCTACTTGTTGATTTTTGCTTTTGCTGCCTTTGCTTTTTGTGTTGAATCCAAAAAGTCATTGCCAAGACTGATGTCAAGGAGCTTACCACTTATATTTTCTTCTAGGATTTTTATGATTTTAGGTTCAAGTATTGAATCTATTTTGAGTAGACTTTTGTGTATGGTATAGGATAGTGGCCCAGTTTCATTCTTTTGCATGTGGCTGTCCAATTTCCCCAACACTATTTACTGAAGAAACTATCTTGTCCCCATTGTATATACTCAGCTCCTTTATCATAAATTAATTGACTGAATATGCATGGATTCATTTCTGGGCTTTCCACTTTGTTTCATTGATTTATGCATCTGCTTTTAATCCAATACCATCCTGTATGAACATTTTAACAATATTAATTCTTCCAATCCATGAGCATAAAATACCTTTCCATTTATTTGTGTCTTCTTCATTTCTCTCTTCAATGTCTTATACTTTTTCATGTTCAGGTCTTTTACCTCTTTGTTTAAATTTATTCCTAGGTGTTTCATTCTTTGTGATGAAGTTGTAAATGGGATTGTTTTCTTAATTTTTCTTTCTGAAGTTCCATTATTAGTGTATAGAACTGCAACCATTTTTGTATATTAATTTTGTTTCCTTTACAGTATTTATTATTTCTAATAGTTTTTTGGTGGAGTCTTTAGGGCTTTCTATATATAATATGTCATCAGCAAATAGTGACAGTTTTACTTCTTTTACTCTTATTTGAATGAATTTTATTTCTTTTTTATTGCTTAATTGCTCTGGCAGGACTTCCAGTACTATGCTGACTATAAGTGGTGAAAGTGGGCATCCTTGTCTTGTTCCTGATTTTAAAGGAAAAGTTTTCAACTTTTCACCACTGAGTATGATGTTCGCTGTGGGCTTCTCATATATGACCTTTATTACATTGAGGTATGTTTCCTCTATACACACTTTGTTGAGAGTTTTCATCATGATTGGATGTTGAATTTTGTCAAATTCTTTTTCTGCATCTATTGAAATGATCATATAATTTTTATCCTTCATTCAGTTAATATGGTGTGTATTGCATTGATTGATTTGTTGAACATGCTTGCATCCCTGGAATAAATCTCACTTGAATCATGGTGGATGATTCTTTTAATGTACTGTTGAATATGGTTTGCTAATATTTTCTTGAGAATTTTTGCATTTATATTCATCAGGGATATTGGTCTGCAATTTTATTTTCTTATAGGTCCTTGTCTGGCTTTGACATCAGGGTAATGCTGGCCTTGTAAAATGAGTTTGGAAGAATATTCCTTCCTCTTCTATTTTTTGCAAAAGTTTGAGAAGGATTGGTATTAATTATTCTTTAAATGTTTGGTAGAATTCACCAGTGAAGCCATCTGGTCCTGGACTTTTATTTGTTGGGAGGTTTATGATTATTAATCCAACTCCTTACTAGTAATTGGTCTTTTCAGATTTTCTATTTCTTCATGACTCAGTCTTGGTAGACTGTATGCTTCTAGGAATTTTCTACTTCTTCTAGGTTCTCCAATTTGTTGGCGGATTTTTAAAATTCTATGTAGTGCACCTAATTATAATTGATAGATCTTCTAATGCTATATATTCATCAATTACTAAACAAATGTTTATTTAGTATCTATCACCCATCAGATACTTTGCCAGGTGTTTTGGTGATATAATATCTGTCTTCATGAAGTCCACAGCCTAACTGGGGATACATAACACATATGATCATATAAGACTCCAAATGATAATTTCTATATTAATAATATTATAGAAGATGATAGGTGGTAGAGAAATTGATTCCATCAAGAAAAACTTTCATAGAGAAGGCAATATTTTTTGAGATTTGAGAGTTTGTGAATAAAAAAGGAAAAATCATCCTAGAGGATGTGATTCATATGTGCAAGTTTGTGTTTAGTTAAAAAAAAAGATTTATTAAGTATGGTAGAGAATAGGGTAGTGTATGTGTGTGTGTGAGAGAGAGAGAAAGAAAGAGAGAGAAGGAGGGAAAGAAGACATATTCTGAGAAGGAGCAAAGGAGGAGAAGGAAATCAGGGGAAGAAAAGCAATGGAAGATTTGAAGGAAAATAGGAGTTTGGGGTCCTACATGTCAAATCAAGAATCTGTGTTTCAGTTTATCAATCAGAAATAGAAATATATTCCAATCCTTATGCCAATTTTACTTTGGCTGTTTAAACTACTATGTTGAGAAGAATCCTGAATTTGCACCTACGATCATCAGAAAACAGTGACATAATGTATTATAACACATGCATGATGATTAATTTTATGTATCTATTTGGCTAGGCTGCAGTGCTCAGATGTGTGGTCAAACATTATTCCAGATATTTCTGTGAGGGTGTTTGGATGAGAATAACATTTGAAAGAAAACTTCGTATAATTTTTCACATATTAATACTCTATCCTCCTGTATTAGGGTTCTCCAGAGAAACAGAACCAACAGGTTGTGTGTGTGTGTGTGTGTGTGTGTATAGAGAGAGAGAGAGAGAGAGAGATTTATTTTATTTATTTATTTTAAGGAATTGACTCATGATTGTGGAGGCTGTAAGTCTGAAATCTGCTGGGTGGGCCAGCAGGCTGGAGACCCAGGAGTGAGTTGATGTTGCAGTTCAAGTCTGATTATCTGTAGAATTCCCCCTTGCTCAGGGGAGGTCAATCTTTTATTCTATTCAGGCTTTCAACTGATTGGATGAGGACCACCCACATTTTGGAAGGAAATCTGCTCTACTCCAAGTCCACCAATTTAAAGTGTCACACAGGGGCACCTGGGCGGCTCAGTGAGTTATGCATCTGCTCTCGGCTCAGTTCATGATCTCAGGGTCCTGGGATCCAGCCCCACATCAGGCTTCCTCCTCAGTGGGGAGTCTGTTTCTCCCACTCCTCTGCCCCTCCCCCTGCTCATGCTCTCTCTCTCCTTCTCTCTCTCTCAAATAAATAAATAAAATCTTTTAAAAAAAAGAATTAAAAAAATAAAGTCTCACATAAATGGCCACTGCCTCATCTTCTGATAAAAAGTGAGTTTGAGTGGGAAGATGGCTTCTAAGAAATATTGATGGCGCCACCTTCCAAAGATATTTATCCTCCAACCACTTTTCAGCCCCTTTGCCTGTATATGCTAGCACAGACCTCCTTCATCTCTTTCTCCCAGATCCTGTACTATCCCCCTACTAGTCCTTCTTTTTCCCTTGCTCCTGTAATGGATACTCTCAAAACTACTACAAGAGGCACTTCTGAAACATAAATGGGATCAATTTACTCCTCTCTTCAAACTCTTCAAAGACTCCCCACCTGAGCAAAAGACAACATTGTCACAGTGGTCTATGAGGCCATGTAGAGTCTGTCCCTACCTTAACTCAGACTTTACATGCTCATTCAGCCATACTGTCCTCTGCCATTCCTACAGACCCATTTGGCACAAATCAGGGCCTTTCACACTGGCTACACCCTTTGTGTGAAATACTTTCTGCCCAGAGGGCTACAGGGTTCACTCCCTCAAGTCTTACAAGTCTTGGGGTAAATGCCACCTTCTCAATGAGTACTACTCCACATACGCTATTTAAAATGGCACCCTTTCATTTCCCTATTACCTTGTTTTTTTTCTTCTTTCTCTTTTCAATAGCACTTAAGAATATACAGGTGCTTACTAACTATTCACTGAGTGGATACAGATTACAGCTTTAATTTGACCCTTTTCCAAAGGCTTGATTTAATTGCCTGGTCACGGACCTTAAAGGGACATGTCTTAACACCTGCTAAGGCTATAGTTTTGACATAGGAACAGTTGACTTTTTTACCCCTGTAAGGGTGCAAATTATAGGACTCTCAGTGAAAGCAGTTTTGGGCCACAGGTAGAGAATTCTTCTTTAAGCAAAGGAGAAAATCTTCTGCCTTTCTATTTCTGCTTGAAGACTATCTAAATCCTGCTCCAATGTCTCTATCTTAGGAATTCTCTAAAAGTATCTATAAGTATCATGTTGCAGATAATGCTCTCACTTTCTGAATTTGTTGTGCTTTTCCCCTCATGTTCTGGCTTCAGTCCATAGGTAGTATGCCTTCCAAGAGGATAGCTTGTCTATGCTTTACTATTACATTACAGTGGTCACTGGCTGTCTAGACTGCAGTATCTGTACCACCCATTATCCAACTGTCTCCATTATGCCGCTGGCATATTTTAGTTTTTATTATTGCTGCATTCAACTTCCAGTAGTAAATCCTACTATACAGGTCGGAATGTCTGGCTGCACATAATAGAAAAAAAAAAAAGATACTGGCTTAAACAAAATAGAAGTTTATTTATCTCTCATGAAACAGAAGGCATAGAGACCCAGGCTTCTTCCAGTGCTCAGCTCCTACAAAGTGAAAGTACAGCCTTCATTCTAATCATCCAAGCAATATGCTGGAACACCAGCCATATCCTTCTTTTTCTAGGTAGTGGAGTAAGGAAAGGGGCATGAAAAAAACAACTTTACTGTTAATGAGAATTTTAGAAATTCACAGGCAACACTTAGCTTACATCTCCTTGATTAGATATGTCATGTGGCTACACCCAGATTCAAGGGAGGCTGAAAGATGGAATCTTTACCATAGAGGTAATATATCTAGCTAAAAATCAGGATTCTAGTTTCTAACAAAGAACGAAAGAATAGATATTGGGACAACTAGCAAACTCTACCATGTAAATCAACCCATTAACTTTTTAAGAAAGGAAGGTAGACAATAAAATGATATTCTAATCATTTCAATCTGGAAAACTCACCAAGCATTGCTGCATATCATCCTATAATTTTGAAAATTATCTGTGCTAGAGTATGCACTTAGCCTCATAACATGTTGCTAAAAGACCAATAACCAAATGAGACACGACATCCAGCTGGACCTCTCCCATCCATCACAGGGACTACTACTATTGTTAGTAGTGTGGTTCACGTTAAACAAAATGTTCAGATAGATTAGCAAAGTTGTTATTCACTTGAACTGAAATGTGGAGAACATAACATATAGCGTTAAAACACTGCTCTTGACACAGTTCTCCACTCTCCATTCCAACTTAGGAAAAAATGCCAAGCATCATGTCCTTTGCCTTTGGTTAAATATCATATTTTCCTTAAATATTGAAAGGAATGAGTATAAATGAACTTTAAAACAAAACATAAAATTAAAATATCTAAAGTGGTTACACATTATTTGTAAAAGTATGCTGTGGAATTAAGGAGTATTGGCAGAAAATGTTTAATTACCTCAACTATTCCATAAAGCTAAGCCCAACTTGCATTTAAGAATCAAAGAAACTCCAAAAGTCAACTAATTCATTTTCAGAGAATCATATCACTGAGAATGGATCACCTTTCTGGCAGATGACAAATGCAAACCTATGATGCTGGGTCGAAGTCTATTTGCCTTTAGTTGGCTTCCTTAAGCTACGCAGGTGCTGCGTGAGGTTGCGGCTCCCTTGGCAGTGTTCATATTCCGGCTGAGCATTCACTACAGTTTAAGGACAACCCACTTAGAGAAAATGAGATGGGCTCCGCAAACGCAGGCAAGCCTTGCAAAGATAAACGAGTCTGCACGCTAGCTTTCCCTTGCTGTTTCAACTCGGAAAGACAAACAAACCTACAGATTTCTGCTAAGGAGAATTTCTAAATTGCCAAGGAGAAAACAAGTACCATAAGCTCATTGGAAAAGCAGTAATATCCAAAGAAAATTTTTAAAAAGAAGAAAAAAAATTCAAGAAAAGACTGCCACTTATTTGAATCCTGACACTGGATCAAATCTGAAAATTGTGAGATTAATTTGGGTAAAAATAATTCAACTGCCATTGTGAAAAACAGAAACTTCAACTGTGAAAAACAAAGACTTCTAATAAGCACACTATATACTGGAGATGGGCTGAATATTTTTCATGGTCAAAATATATTTTTGAGCACAGAGGACTGATTCCTTTAAGGTAGCAAAGTCCGTGGAAAACAATACATGGATTTGCTACAGTATTTATCACCTACAATGCCTTGAGAAGGTAACAGGAAAAGCAACAGACCAGCATCATTGAGAATTCTTTTCTCAAAAGTACAGAGTAAATTTAATCCCTTGATACAGATTTAAATTCTATTTTCCCTTCCTTGTGTGAGGTAAAAATCTCCTCATTAATCTCTGCTCAACTCTTACCCCAATCAAAGTAGAACTAGTAAACCACAGCTCCACCTTGGACCCAGTTCTCTGGGTACAAAAGCATAGAGCCCTAAACAACCAAGACAGTGACACATATGATATCCCGTGATACTGTCAGCTGTTGATTCCATCTTTTTAAATGATTATACACTTATTTTGATTTTCTATTTATTTGTAAGTCAATTTTGACACATTTCAGAAAATGATTTATCTTATCTAAGTTTAAAATTTTTTCAACATTAAAGTTCTTACTGCATATTATGTAACATCTCCAGTATAGTTTTTCCCTATTTTTATTCCTTATATTGTTAGTTGTGTGTGCCCTGATTAACACTGCCAGAGTTCTGTTTAATTTGTGCAGTTTTCAATAAACTAATTTTTGTTTTGTTGATCCTTCTTAGTGTCTTTTCATCTAGTTCATAAATGCCTGATTTCATTATTTCCTTCTTTTTACTTTGTGTATCTTAAATAATTTAAAAATATTTTTCTGTATATTATGTTTTGACAACTAAAAAAACCCTTTTCTGGTTGAAGAGAGACTGCCCCTTCCCTGGGCGAGCCATTTCTTAAAGATAGCAAAGGACCCAGCAAGGAACACGACCTTGATGTGCAAACTATCCAATTCCAGAGCCAAACTGCATCTCTTTGGCTCTTACACCCCAGAGGTACTTACTATTCCCCCTCCTTAATCAATCTGGGGCTGGACACCAGGCAACTGAGGGAGCACTGCTACAACCCAAAGCCTTCCAAAATTATTCATCCTAGCCAGTCCTAAACTGTTCACCCTGGCTTGCCTTATCTTTCCCTCGGAACCCCAATAAAGGTAGGGACTGAAAACTCTCCCTGAACCCTGCTTCTGTCTACTGACCGTCTCAGTGTCTCTCGCATGTGGTCCTGCAGGTGCAGTGCCTGCTTCTTCCAGGACCTGTGAGTATAATAAATGTTGTTATCTCCTGAGCCTCTCCTCTTCTCCTCTTGAGACACACCTGACTATCTCATAAAAGACTACAAAATAATTTGGGCTCATTTCAATTTTATTTTTCCAAATCCTTAAGATACATCCTTCACTTTTCAATATTTATAGTTTATCATTTTGTAATGTAACTGTCTACAGCTATACACTTTCTTCTAACCACCAGTTCAACTACAGTCCACAGTTTTGATATGTAGCAAGTTCTTTATCCTTTACTTAGTATTTTTTAGTTTTTATTGTGACATTTTCTGTAATTCACTAATTATTTAGAATTGCCGTTTTTTGTTTGTTTCAAATACATAAGGCTGCATGACTTTAAGACTGTACAATACTAATATATTCATATTTGTTCTTTGAGAGACACTTCTTTTATAGCTTAATTTGTGGTTAGTTTTCATAACTGTTGCATGTGTATAGAAGAAGAAATTATGTTCTAACTGATGGTGCAGAGTTCTATAAATGATCTTTAAAGAAAGCTTATCATTATTCAAATCTTCTATGTCCTTTCTAATTTTTCATCTTCCTGATCTACCACTTACTTAGAGAGATGGGTTAAAATCTCTCACTATTACAGTGGGTTTGTCCTAGTTCTTTCTAGTTCTAGTTGTTTTTTTTTTTTAAGATTTTTATTTTATTTCTTTGACAGAGAGAGAGACAGCTTGCGAGAGAGGGAACACAAGCAGGGGGAGTGGGAGAGGAAGAAGCAGGCTCCCAGTGGAGAAGCCCAATGCAGGACTCGATCCCAGGACTCTGGGATCACGTCCTGAGCCATCCAGGCACCCAGTTCTAGTTGTTTTAATTTTCATTTTACTTGAGATTGATATTATTAGGTGCCTGCAATTTTGGTTGTTATATCTTCCTGGTAAATTCAAACATTTGTACCTTTTGTAGCCCTAATCATGTTTTTGCTTTCATGACTATTTTGTTTAATATTAAAGGGTCTATATAATCTTCTCTGGTTAGTATTTGACTGCTATATAGTATTCCATCCTTAACAGTTAGTATTTCTTTTTTTTTTTTTTTAAAGATTTTATTTATTCGACAGAGATAGAGACAACCAGTGAGAGAGGGAACACAAGCAGGGGGAGTGGGAGAGGAAGAAGCAGGCTCATAGCAGAGGAGCCTGATGTGGGGCTCGATCCCAGAACGCCGGGATCATGCCCTGAGCCGAAGGCAGACGCTTAACCACTGTGCCACCCAGGCGCCCCAACAGTTAGTATTTCTATATCCCATGTTTTATTTGTGATACTTGTAAATAATAAATGGCAAAAATAAATATTTATATAATCTGAAAAATCCCAACATTTAATTGGTAAATTTATTTACATTTTTGAGATTGTTCGTATTCTTAGATTAGATTGATTTTTAGAACTATGGTAGCATTTTACATTTGCCCATTTCATTTATGCTTCTTTCTTTCTTCTTCTCTACCTTCCTCTGACATATCCTCTAATGAGTAGAAAGAGATACACTCTATTTCTATTTCTTTAGTACTTAATATTTAAGATAAATAGAAAAACAAATTGTGATGTTTAGTTATATTTCTATCTTCTTCTTAAAAAATACATGGGCTTTGGAATGTCTAAATTTTATTGTTACCCTCCCAATTTATATTACTGCTCAGCCTTTCAATTATATTTCTTTAATTACCCATGTAAGACATTTTTATTGCTTGATATATGTATGTGTGGGCATATATATATAAACACACAATGTTTAATATATTAGATTTACACATTTCTTTAAATTTGCCCATTTGTCTCCTGTTTCTCACTGAGTCTCACACCTGCCTTTGGGTTACCTTTCTTCCTTCCTTGGTAAAGTTAGTCCTCTCGAGCTGTGTTTGAGCTTGATATGTAAATCAGGTTTGACATCCATTCCCTCTCCATACTTCTACAATACCATTTTCAGGTCTCCTGTCTTTACAGGTGTTGTTGAGAAGTTGGATATGATACCAATCAGCTTCCTTTTAAAATTAATCAATCTTTTATTTTCTTCTTACTGTTCTTAAGATCTTTTTGTCTTTGTTGTTTGGCAGTTCCCCTGAAATGGTTTCAGTTTTCTGAATCTGATCAGACATATCTTTCATGAATTCTGAAAAACTGGTTTTCCCCATGCTCACTCTTCCCTCTTTCTGAAGTGACAGTTTAATTTATGATGTATTTTCTTAGACTATCCTCCATGTCTTCTTGCTTCTTTATTTTTCCATCTCTTGGTCTTCTGCCTTGGAATCTGCGTAATTTCTTTACAGTCTTTAGATTTACCTCCCAGCTCACTAATGATGTCTTCACCTGTGTCTGTTATTCTATTGGGACATCCTTTTAGTTTTAATCCCAAAGATATATGCTTCTAGAAGTTCAATCTGGTTTTTATTCAGATCTTACTAACCACTTTTGTAAATCTTGTTCCTCATTCATATTTTAAATTCCCTTTCCTATTTCTTTAAGCATTTTTAAAACAAATTTATTTTATATTCTTTACCCAATAATGTCCATATCTGAGATTCTAGCAGGTTAATTTCTGCTGTTTATTTTGTTTTCCTTTTTCCTTGTCTCCCTCTCCTGACTCTAGCTTTAATAATTTGTTTCCTCAGACGATTTGTGATTTTGGATCATGAGTTCATGTTTAGCTGTGCTCTCTCTATGACAATTGTGCAAGACATGATTTGTATATCCATCAAGAGAGGATTTGCTTTTGTTTCTGTTAAGATATCCAGGACACTAGAAATCCAGAGGATAGTTTAAGGTTAGTTTCTAAGACTGAGTTTCCTAAACCATGCAGCAGTATAAATTCAATCACTGAAACTCTATCAGGGTAGACCACTGGTTATTACCATTTCTAAAGGGAGAATTTTTCACCGGTGCTCAGACTTAGATTATTAATTTCTTTGTCATCTCTTTTTTTCTAAAAGGCACCCCCCCCGCCCTTCTAACCTGTCACCGAGCAGGTGTCTCATTTCCATAGCCCATCTTTCACACAGGACCCAGTCCATGTTACCTGTCCCAATGTGGCTAATAAAACACAAGCTTCTAAAAGGTCAAGTGCCCAAGATCACTTGCAGATTCGGCATCTGCTACCACCTTCATATTAGCTCTCATATATACCTAAAGAGTACATAATCAGTCCACACGTGGCCACTGAGAGTTCTTACGTGGTCTTGTTTTGTTCTCTTTTCACCTGCGACTGAAAAAGAAATCTGCCTGCACTAGTGGTAAGACCAGTAAACCAAGAAACTTTGAAGCCATTAGTGTCCATGTTCTGCTTCCTGTGGATTTAGTCTGGCCTTTTGAAGGAGAGAATAAGACTGAGGTGCAGAGTGATGCACAGATGAGAGGTGATAACAGAGTGTCCTGGCAATGTAAAGTTCTTTCTTCTATTTCCTAACTCTTAGATGATCTACTTGTGTCTCTTATTATTGCAACATTCATTAGTTCTCTTCCTTTAATTGCTGAAGAACCAAATACACTTCTAATAAAATTCCCTTAGCATAAAGTAGTTCCGGTTATGCTTCTGACACTTGCAACCAATGCGGTCATGACAAACACATAATTATTTTGTTTCACATATCTTTTTCTTTTTAATATTCCACAAAGTCTACCTATTGCATGGCAATAGGTATTATTGAATTAAATTGACTTGAATAAGATGGGCACACTAGCTCTGGTTAGAATGAAAATCAACTTTTGGGTTGATCTCAGACTATTTCCAATTGATGCCGCTAATACATTCCAACTATCAAGATCAGAAGAAATAAGGCAGCCCAAGAACTGACTTAAGATAATTTTAGCCTCCAATATGAACCAAAAATTATGCTCCTTTCCACCACAAAACTCATATACTTCCCTAAGAAACCCTGAGAATCAGCCTAGATATGATACAAATGTTCAAGTTCTAACCTGAACTGTCTGAATATCCAAAATTTTTCCTGAAGTCTCTGGAGAGGAAATATCTCAGTTATAAAATAGACCAAAAAAAAAAAAAAGCACATTGTTAAATTGATGACTTAGTGGACACAAGCAAAGAGGAGTGGAAGTCTGAGGTGATTATCAGATAATTTATGCCAGAATTTTCTACTGTATAAAAATACATTTGGGTCTCAAAGTAGACATGTGGCCTATTACTAATGATCAAATGTTGGCACTGCTTTTCACCTCTTGGGCATAGAATCAATGCAGTGAGCCAAAGATCGGAACAGAGCTAGGAGTATAGAAATTAAATCTTTATGCTATCTTGGAAGTTGACTCTCACGTAATGAATGTGTAATAATGAAATTCTCATTCTCATCACTTTGCTCCATGCTTAAACTCTAATTTATAAAATGCATCCTTGTCTTGTGATCCTATATAGATTTATCCTCACTCCAGATATTAAGGCTAAG
The DNA here is from genome assembly GCF_002007445.2 of Ailuropoda melanoleuca. Classification (NCBI taxonomy): domain Eukaryota; kingdom Metazoa; phylum Chordata; class Mammalia; order Carnivora; family Ursidae; genus Ailuropoda; species Ailuropoda melanoleuca. The sequence continues at coordinate 32,060,476 of NC_048236.1, forward strand.
GTTTATAATCTATGTGAATATATTATTCCACTAAATTTTGAAAAGCAAAGAAAAAGAAGGAAACAATATAAAAGCCAAATGTATCATTTCAGAATATCTTTTAAGCTTTTCCACATATTAATATTTTTATTTAAATCACAGATTATGTATTTCAAGATAAAGTTTCCCCAGTCCTAACCCAGTATCTTCCCACCTCTTTTGTTAAACTTAAGAATTTATCTATTTTTTCTTTTGGAAAATATAATTCTTCTGGGAGATCCACACACTGGCTGTTTTAGTCTTTTGTCTTTGAGAAATGGGCTCCTTCCCAGTGGAAGCCTCTAAAGGGATTTTTCCAAAGGAACCACACCACAACGAAGTGACTGCTCAGGCAATTATTCTAGGAAAACTCTCTCTGTGAGTTGGCCAGACAGGATGAAATTGGATAATTTTCTTTAAACCCTAAAGAGAAGAATAAGACACTTGGGAATAAAAGGGGTGAGGTGCCAAGAATTTCCCCACACAGAGGAAGGAGTGGTAGAGGACCAAAGCAGAAGACAAAAAATGATGTCTCTGTTTGCCCTTTTTAATAATGCTTGCTGTGGCCCATGACCTTTGTTTTGTTCTATGATTCTCCTTGGAGTTACAGCCTTATTTTTCAGGGTACGATGAAAATAACCTAAATACATACATACATATCCTTCCTAGAAGATGCTGTGTCTATTAGTCAAGGCATTAAAAGTCCAGCACATGTGGTACATTTGGCCCACTGAAAATAATACACCACTGGAACTGGTGAAGTCTATTTTTATAATAAGCAAAATTTCTTGGCTTTGTCTTTCAATATTTTATCAGCATGCTCAGAAGTATTTCCTTTAAGTTAAATCCTTGTCATGAAGAATTTTTAAAATTTGGAAAATAACTAATTCCCATGAGGAATTATCACTGAGAATTATAAATATTATTACTACTAAGAGAGACTGCAAAATCCCTTCTCATTTTATAAGTAACAAAACAAAGACCTAGAAAAGTGTTCACGTCTACTCAGCTGATTAGTGGCAGGGTCACAGCCAGAATATAAGTGTCCGTGATTTATAGCTCACTGTTCTGACCACCTAATCACCACCCAGTATTCTGCTAAGTGGGATATAAATATAGTAATAATTCAAGCAATACAATTTTAAATTATTTCTGTAAGGATACTGGGTATAAATTCATGAATTGCAAATTTTGTCACATTTTCTCAGTGGGAAGCATTGATAAATTTGCTTACTTTAAACAGATTTTACCAACTCAGTGCCTTTACTATATTTTATATTTTCTATTTAAACTTAATTTAAAGTCAAAATCTTTGACCATAATAAATACATAAAGAAATTAATTCCACTTCTACTTTGTCAGCAGCACTACAGCCATCCTAACTACTAGGAAAGGTAGATAGTAAACCAATTCTCAAAGTTAATAAATTTTGGTTAATGATGAAATAAATCGCAGAGCATAAAATTATATGTTGTGACCCTACGGTATATATTCCTAAACAAACACCTGACCTGTGAAATAGGTTTTTATTGCTACTGTTTTTCCTAAATTAACATCACTTCTAAGAAGATCTAAATGGGAAAAATTTTAGGTTAGCCTGCATATAAAATAGGAATCTGAATTCTGTAGCTGAAAAGGGGGAAGTCATATAGTGATATTAACCTAAGTGACATAAAATAACAAGAAAATCAAAATTGACTGGAAATAGCATATCTGGGTGTTTTTCACAGTTACTAATGAAAAACATACTGTATTTGTGTAAACAATACGCTCAGAAAAGTGGCCTTAAACTTGAGACATGTAGCAAATGAGAAATTTCCCTGGAAATGATAAACATTTGAATAACAGCTCAAAAGTTGCTGAGTATGGAACTTGAAACTGAAAACAAAGCAGGCAATGAGGAACTCTGAGGGCTGGGCATGAGGGACACCAAAATCGAAACCACAGTCTTTGCACTCCAGTTGCCTCATGTCTAGTTGGCAGGCAGAAATGTCAATGTAACCCACATGTTGGCGGGGCTTACTCTCTCCTTTGAGAGTCCCTACAAAATGAGACTAATTCCATGGAGTTTGTCTTCTGAGGCTAATTTCTCATTTTGATATCTTGTCCTTACTACACGTGTTACGTCACCGTCGTCCTTCTGTCTGAACTGTCTAGATTTTCGAGAGTCACTCGTCTTTGATTTCAATTGAAACATGGGTCACACAGGGCATTTGTAAGTGGCAGGCTTTACTGAAGGTTTGTGGCGAGTGTTACATCACAAAATCAAATGGCAAAAGACTCGATCATGGAGTTGGAGAGATCCCTGTGCTCAAAAGCCCTTTGGCCACTTTTCTCTGGTCAATTTTTCCCAGTTACCCACTTTCCTATGATACTCTGCTTCCCCTTCCCTCTAGTCTCAGTCCTGCTTACCCTTCAATCCTCAATTCTCCTTAACCTCTTTAAGTAGGTTTTTTTTTTCTTTCTTTACTTCACTGGTTTCTTCCAGAGTATGTCTTCATAACCCCATCACTTCCCCTAAAGCAATCTGTTAGGATGATTTCCTAAATAGAGACAGCTGTCTTCCTAAGAGGAACTCCCAGATCAAGATGTTTAAGTAACAAAGGTCTCCCTGGCAACATGCATGATATGGCACGAGAGCGCCTATAAAACTCAGGCTGTACAAATAATGGCAGTGCAGAGAGCAAAGGCAATGGAGGCCCCAGTTTTCTTATCAGATTGATAAAAGTTATCAGTTTATCCATTTTCTCACACAGTTATTGTGAGGATTAACTGATTATGAATGTGAACTCTGAGTTACGTTCTAATGAAACATTTACTCTTGGATACCTAGCCTTGTCTGGTCCTTAGCAAGCTTCAACTAATTTGGTAAGCACTCTTTTAGGTATATCATAGGGCAGGGAGGATTTGAAAATATTTTAGAAACAACAATAAAAGAAGCGTAAAAGATGATCCTCTTTTAAGACATTTAGTTTTAAAATAGGCCACCATGGGGGTATTCTAGGAAGAAGGAACAAAATGACAAAGATCTATAGGAAAGGTAACACACGATGAATTTATACCAGCGAGTAGTGGTGGGTAAATTAATATAAGCAGATTGGGCAGGCATTGAAGGCAGGATAATGATTTTGGATTTAATTCAATGAATTGAAAAAAAATCACTGCTGTCATGTGTGACGTGATAGACAAACAAAGCCTTTGGTGGTATAATCTCATCAGAGCATCCAGAACATGAGATATTAAGAGTCTGTGCTCTCTGCTCTGCTCAAGCAATACCTCTAGAGTTGTTGTCACCTGGGGACGCCACACTTGAGGAACGCTGATAAACACCAACTCATTCGAAAGAGAGGAATAGCAAGGAAGCCTGGAACTGTGACACATGAGGAGTGACAAAAAGAATGGGGGTGACTACCCTACAGACTAGAAAATGCAAGGGGCCAATGCATTAGACTGTGACATTCTCGAGAACATGGTTTGGTATTTTTGACCTTTGAGTTCTCAGTGCCTGCAAATGGTTGCGGCTCAACAAAGGTCTGTTGAATGAATGAATGAATAATTGAATGGCCAGCTGTCATACAGAACAGAATTTAAATTCACTCTTTGTGTCCACAAAGGGCAGAGGGTGATGGAAGTTGTAAAGACAGAGATATAGATGGCGGCCTGACATAAAGAAGACTTTCAACATGTACAACTCTTAACAGTGAATAGAGCTGCTGCTAGAACTGGTCAAGTTTCCACTCAAATGCTGGGGTAAGCAAGCTCCTGCTTGAAAGGAGACAACCTAAGCACCCCAGCACTCTGTGACTCTTCAGCTTAGTCAAAATTTTTGAATTATTGGCATGATATAGATCTCTTATAATGAACTGTGAGCATTTTGTTAATATTACTTATGTGTGCAGTAACAAACTGCCCTGCAATGTTCTCTTCTTAAACTTAGTTTTCATACTGCACTTTGTTCTGTTTCATGAGTCACAGATTAGTAAGAAGAAGCCATACATATGGACACACACAGGCAACCTCTACTGCCACCGTATACACACATTAGATAAGGTTTCCAATTTATTCAGCTGAAGATGTCAAGTCCAATTATTCAAGCTGAAGGTGTCTTTGCTGGCGGCCTCACCACCAAAGGCAGATATAGCACATCTGAACATACTTTCCTTTGCTCCTGACACTCCTGATGGAGCATGCAATTGTTATTTAGATTTTCTAGCAAGACCGTGCCACAACTATCCCTTTTAAATTTGTATTTACACTTCCATCTTAGAAGAACTATGGCATTAACAGTGATATTATTTTGCTTATTGCAACCTGCCCCCCTCCTCACCCCCTGCAGTCTTCAACTAAATTTAGCACCAAAAAAGGTATAACCTCACCTTGGCAAGAAAGCAAAGACACTACCCAGGTGTTGCTGAGTAATACCTGTCTAGGCTTACCACAATTCCCAAAAACCTATTAATTTGCACAGTTATAAAAGAACTCAACTTACATGTTTTTTTTCCCCCAAGGAATTAAATTATCTTCTTTGAACATATTGTCTAGTAATTTCTTAATTCAGTCACTCTCTTTGATAGCTCATGGGAAGTATAGACAAAAGAAATTTTAGCATCCTATGTAATCATGAGACTAAATAAAGAAACCCCAAGAAGGAAGGAACTAGGTAAAGGACCCTAAGAAGAAAACTTGAAGGAAATACTGAAGAGTTCTGTCTTCAATAACAAAAACCAAAAAAGAAAAAATATTTCTATGGACTAGATATTCATAGGTGCCCCCCGCATTCTTATGTTGAAGCCTAATCCAAAATGAGATGGTACAGGAGGAAAGAGAGGATTTGGTCATAAGAGTGGTGCCCTCATGTATGGGATTAATGCACTTATAAGAGGGATCTTAGAGAGCTTTTCTGCTCCCTTTCTACCATGTGAGGTTGTGGTGAAGAGATAACTTTCTGGGAACCAGGAAGCTGAACTCACTAGACATCGAATCTGCTGGTCCCCTTGATTTTGGACTTCACAGCTTCCAAAGAACTGTAAGCAACCAATGTTTGTTGTTTAAGACACCCAATGTATGATATTTTTGTCATAGCAGTCCAAACAGACTAAGACAAGTCTATTTTACAATGCCTTGATATGAAAGTACAAATGCAATAGTAATTTAAATATGCCTAATGACAGGCATTCTTCCAAAAATTGCCAGAACAAAATTTTGACCCTTTTTTAAAAAAGATAAAAAGCACAATAATTAAAATGACTACCTTTGGACACTCTTAATAGTAACAACTGAATTTAAAAGAACCCAAACCCAGTTCTAAAAGAGACGAGAAACTGGGGCATTAGAGTACTTTACCAGGGAGATTTAGGCAGTAGGTTTATGTGTCAACTGTGGTTTTAGGAGTTATGACCCAATTTTTATGGCATAAAAGTTCATTTATTTATTAAATATTTATTGAATACCTACTCTCTGCCAGACACTGTCATGACTCTCCTTTATTGAATTAAAGATAGAACAAAATCCCTCTCCTAAGGAGCTCCTAAAAAAAATCAGACTATTTTGTTATTCCCTTTCATTTTAACCCTAGAAATTCCTGCCTTGAGAAATAATCAGATTATATAAAATTAAACAAATTTAAATTCTTTTTAAAATTATATCAGAAGAAAAGAGGAGTTTTAAACAAAAAATTAGTACTCTATAAGTTGTTATTTTCATACTTATGCAATAGTTTAAAATTCTAACAAAAATAAATCTATTTAACATAATAGTTAACAGTAAAAGTCATTGTTTTCCAAAGTTTTCTACACAGATAAATTCTCTCCCTCTCCCTCTCTCCCTCATTGTCTCTCCCTCTCTCTCTCTCTCTCTCTCTCTCAGATATTCTCTTTTTTTTTTCCCTTACACTGTGTGGAAATGCTGACTTTTATAATGAGCTGCAGAATGATCTTTGATGAGGCAAGGGGGAAATAAATTTCACAGTAGAGGAAATCTAACCCATCACAGTTTTAAATGAATAGAGAAGATAACAATGTATAATACCCAACAATGAAAGCAGTAAAGAAGATAATGTTGTCTGGAAAGCAAAAATTCACCAAACTTCCATTTGATCGCAAGCAACATTAACAGAAGTCTACTGTACAAGGTCAAAATATGCATCCCAAAGAAAATTAGTGGCTGCAGAATGTAAGCAGTTATAAGCACAAACAACAGACAAACAAAAATGCTAGTCATGGGAGATGATTTCCATAGTGATATGTAGATTATTAAAATATTGTTTAATACAAGACATCTCAAGATCTTTAATTTTCTAGTTAAAGTTACATACTATAAATTTCCAACAGGAGCATATAATTTTCTACTTTTATGAAATGTGCTTGACCATGTAAACATTTTCTTCAAGAAACACCTTGCCAAAGTTTCCAGGAAACATAGGTTTTCAGGTATTGGGAGGCTACAGGAAATAATGTATGCAAAGCACCCATTACAGTGCCTGGTACAGAGTGGGTGCTTACTTGTGGTGACAGTAATGGAGGTGTTGTAGATGTTATCACTAGATAAGGAAAGTCATAGATTTTATGATGGTTGGCTTACACCTAAAACACATATAAAGTGTTTCTGAAACAGAAGGGGAGAGAGGAGGGATAACTAGTAGATTTTGAGTACCATGACATGCTAAGAAGGAAACACATTATCATTTAATTATTATAACCATACTATGAAGTAGGTTTATTATGTCAATTTTATAGATGAAGAAAGTGAGGCTCAGAGCCCGCTCACAGTTCCACAGTGAGTAAATTATAGGCCTATCTGAATTCAGAATTAATTCTCCTTTGTCAAATGACACTAATTCCTTAAATATGTTCTTGATTTTATGTATTATAGAGTGGGTTTTTAAAATTTATTTAAATTCAATTTAACATATACAATATTATTAGTTTCAGGGGTAGAATTTAGTGATTCATCAGTTGCATACAACACCCAGTGCTCATTACTTCAAGTACCCTCCTTAATGTCCAACACCCAGTTACCCCATCCCCCCCACCCCCAGTCCTCCAGCAACCCTGTTTGTTTCCGATAGTTAAGAGTCTCTTATGATTTGCCTCCCTCTCTGTTTTTGGCTTATTTTATTTTTCCTTCCCTTCCCTATGTTCATATGTTTTGTTTCTCAAATTCCATGTACGAGTGAAATCATATGGTATTTGTGTTTCTCTAACTTATTTCACTTAGCCTAATACCCTCTAGTTCCATTGATGTCACTGCAAATGGCAAGATTTCATTCTTTTTGATGGCTGAGTAATATATATATATATATATATATATGTATATATATGCATACACATATATAAAATACACGTACCACATCTTCTTTATCCATTCATATGTTGACGAACATCTGTGCTTTTTCCATAATTTGGCTATTGTGGACATTGTGGACATTTGTTCGTCATATGTTATGCCAAATGGAGGATAGCTCTAGAGAATAAAGTAGAGCTGAGCTACTTCTGCTATTTACTTACTGTGTTACCTTGGGCCTTAGTTCCTCATCATAAAATGGAATTTTCACCCTCTCTCTCCCTTTCTCCTTCCCTTCTTTCTTTCCTTCCCTCCATTCCCGCCCCCTTCCTTCCTTCCTTACACATAATATCAGTGATATTTGAGCAAACCAAGTGAAGGGAAGAGGGAAAAGAAGTAAGGTTGAGGGGCAAAGAAGGATAATAGAGGGCATTCTAGGCCATGGTAAGAAAGTTGAATTTTATGTTAGATACAAGGAGAGCCACTGCAAGATTTTTAAAGCAAGGGAAGAGATTGCCAGATTATCATTGAGAAAATCCCTTTTACTGTTACTTGAAGAATGGAAGGGGGCAGTGATGAGGGGGCAGAGTGAGGGACAAGAGTGAAAGTAGAGAAACTAGTTAGAAGCTGATGTGTTCACTGAGGCAAGAGAACTGAAGGCCTGGACTAAGAGGGTGGCAGTGGACATGAATGAAGAAAGGAGTTTTGGATATATTTTCAAGGTAGAATCAATAAGGTTACTAAAATGTATATCTAGTTTATCAGAAAGGAAGGGTTCTTAGATTTTTGCTACTCATAACTTGATAAAGCACTGTGCTTCTCACATGAAAGAAGAACAGGGGTTTGAGAAGATGGACATAGAAGGGGAAAAATCCAGAAATTCCATTTTGGATTTGTTAAGATGGAGAATGTGAGCTACACCCAAGCGGAGATGTCAGGAGACATTTGGACACAGGAGTAAGGAGCTCAAGGGAGAGATGTAAATTCCAATGGAAGTGTGGAAATCATTGGCACAAAAAAGCTCATATCCTCTGGATGTGTTAAGATCACTTAGGGACAAAGGTTAGAGATGAAAAAGATGACAGTCTGAGACCAAACCCTGAGTTACTTCAAATGAGGTGGTTGGAGAAGGACGTCAAGAAAAACAAACAAACAAAAGGATGAAGTGAGCAAGAAGGAAAGCAGGAGAGTGTTTCAAAACTAAGAGAGTAAAGACCTACTAAGTGATGGGGACAGGGGATAAGAAGTGACTCATTGAAGGTGTTAGAAGATATTTTGAAATATTAACTCTCTTCCCCTATGGTAGGAAGCAGAGTGCAGGTGATGGTGTGGCCCAGGGAAGGAGAGAGACACTTTTACTTTGCTGGAGGTCATTATCACACTCACAGTGAAAGGACAGCACAGGGACTCTGCACCTCAAGGTATTTAGCAGAGACAGAGAGGGGCACATTGTTTTATTTTACAGACTGACTCTGACCTTAGTTTCTTAATTTGATTACACATGGTGAATGGATGAGATAGCAAGAGTTCAGCTGAGATACCTGTAGATAAAATCCACCTCCAAAATGCTGGAGATCCTGGTGAGCAAAGGACCACCGGTGATGCAACCATAAAACTGTGAACTAATGTGTCCTTTGTAAATGCCAAATCTAAACTAATATGGACCTCAGGTTTTAAACAAAGTCATGCATAACTTTACTAAACTGAAGAATTAATGTATTTATAAAGCATTCATAGTTTCTTCTAGGTTTCCCGTAACTTGGAATTGACCTTCCTTTTAGTCCCTTGGGTTCTAAAGTGAGTTGTAGGAAAATGTCATCAAGCCCAGGGACACCTTCTAGACTGAAATTGCCACTGCTCTTCCTCCATCACAGCCAGCTCCCCTTTGTCTAGTAGTCTCAGTTACATCTGGCACCTGGATCCTGTGCTCCTCTCCCAAAATAAAGAGGTATCTCTCAGAATTGATGGGGAGGGGGGAATGAGATACAATTACATACTGCTAGAATGGAGAAAATCCAAAACACTGACAGCACTGAATGCTGGCATGAATGTGGAGTAACAGGGGCTTCATTTATTGTTAGTGGGAATACAAAATGGTAAAGCCACTTTGGAAGACAGTTTCGAAGTTTTTACAAAATTAAATATACTCATTACATGAACCAGTAACCATGCTCTTTGGCATTTATCCAAATGAGTTGAATATTTTTGGTCACATAAAAACCTTCACATGGATATTTCCAGCAGGCTTATTCATAATTGCCAAAACTTAGAAGCAACTAAGATGTCCTTCAGTAGGTGAACAGATAAATCAACTGGTACATCCAGACAATGGAATTCTGAGCTAAAAAGAAATGAGCTATAAACCATGAAAATAAATGGGGGAATATGAAATGCATATTGCTAAGTAAAAGAAACTAATCTGAAAAAGACTATATACTATATGATTCCAATTATATGATATTCTGGAAAAGGCAAAACTCATGGAGACAGTAAAACAGATCAGTGGTTGTCAGAGTTTGGGGAGGTAGGGAGGGATGAATAGGAGGACCACAGAGGATTTTTAGAGCAATGAAACTATTCTGTATAATACTACAGTGTTGGGTACATTTGTCAAAGCTCATAGACTATACAACACCAAGAGAGAATCCTAATGTAAATTACAGACTTTAGGTGATCATGATGTATCACCACTATAAGTTCACTGATTGCAACAAACATACCACTCTCATGGGAAATGTTGATGGTGGGGGAGTCTGTGCCTCTGTGGGGGTAGAAGTATGAGAACCCTGTAATTTCTGCTCAACTTTTCTGTGACCCTAAAACTGCTCTTAAAAATAGCCTATTAAAAAAATTAGATGGAAAGCTACCCTTTCAGTAAGTATTTATTAGATTAGCTGAAAACTCTTGTGTTTCCCTCACATATAAAGTTTGTCATGGCCCTTCTAAAGCATCTTATTTGATTCTCTCTTTAGCTGAGTAATAGAAAGAACCTTTAAACTTTATTCTTTGGTGATTCCTAATTCTCCTACAGGCTCTATGCCTCCCTCTGCCCCAATTTGAGTCCCAGCTCAAATTGGTTATAAAGCATTCCTACATACTTCTAGGATAATCCACGTTCTGGAGAGCACAGTGGTTATAAGTCACTGGTTTTACATTTTTGTAATCTCTACATCTCAAAAATCACAGGTTAAGAGAAAAATGCTATAAAGCCCTAGTTTAGAATGATTTTTAGAAGTTTTTTAAGTCTGTCTTTATTTTGAGAAAGTGACTTCAACAGGTCATGGTGGGCCTGAATTCAGACAGAACAGGCCCAAATTCCATCCCTCACTGCCATGCTAAACAGGAAGGAACACATAAAACTGTCAGGCCATTTCACTGAAAGGTCTGTGTTGGAGTTACAAAAAAAAAAAAAAAAAAAAAAAGGAACATTTCCAGTAGTCGTCTGGAAGATTTTATTTCATTTGTTTGCCTTATAAAGTCGTGCTTGGTCATCTTATTAAAAGACAACCTTGCTATAGAAAACACAAACCTGCTCCATGAAATTATGCATCAACAAATATTGATTTGCACCAGATTGGACCCTGGTTGCAGGAAGGCAAAGCTGTGGCCCAAATAGTCCCATTGATTCAGGATAGAAGAACTGTGTCTTCTGTCTGTTTTGACTCTCCAGGATTTCCCTAACTTTTCCCTCATCAAAAATATATCAGTCTGTGGACTGAGGTGTTAAATGAATGTGCCAGTAGGTGTGAAGCGCTGGGCAGGAGTGGAGAGCTCTTTGCACTTCCCTGTAAAGTCCTGCCTGCCGCTGGCAACCTCGCCTTGCCTTTCCTCTCCAGCCGCTGCTCTGGCTTTGTGCTAATTTCTTTACTAAGCTTTCATTCCAAGGCCATTTTACCCAGTACCAGAATAAAATAGACCCACTCTCTTATCCTCCCAAACATGGGAGAGTCAAAATAGATGTGGCACAGTTTGGGAGTGTAGGAGAGGGTGTGTTGAACTTATTGCCTATATACAGCAAAACTGGATGAAACACGTTGACTCCTCAGTCTGGGTCTTCATCTTTCTTGCCTTGAGGAAAGTAAACAGGCAGTTACATTGCAGGGAGCTAGTGCTATGACCAGGGAATGCCACAAAGGCATTACCAAACACATCCCCTCAAAAGATTCTAGGGGGCTGAGAAGGGCAGTCAGGGAGGCCTTTCTTGAGGAGTGGTGACTACACTGAGACTGACAAGAGGGGACGTGAAGGATCTTACTCTTCCCACTCATCATCCCCAGAAACAGTCAGAAAGATGAAGTGACTTTCTCAGGATCAACATAATTGTTAACTAGCAAAACTGGGATTCAGACTGTCCCAGATGGGACAGAAAGATCTAGGTTCAAATCTTAATACAAGTTACATCAACTCCATAAGCCTTAATTCCCTCATTTGTAAAGTGTTGATAAATTAGATGCTTACCACAATGACTATAAAATAATAATCAATCAATCAATAGTATTAATTCTATCATGGTCTATTTCACTACATTGTAAGCTCTGAGTGTGTAGACAGTATGTCCATCTTGCTCGCTGACATTCTAGAGCTTTACCAAATGCCTAGCATATAACAGATGATTCTTACATATGAAGAAATTATTAAGAGAATGAAATGAAAAAACATATATGAAGTTCAGGGCCAGGAGTTTTTTCAGGAAATGTTAGCTCTCTTTACCTATCACCTTGTCAATAGGACAGTCCCTTTTAACTACATGATTTTATTTGGAATATATTTGAATACCTTTGAGTGTCATCTGGTATTGTCATCCAGGCTCAATACTACAATAATGGCTAATAATTGTCCAATCTACACCCTTTGGCAACAGATTTGGCATGATCCACTGCTAGAGGCAGGAGCACCATCTCAAATAAAAATAAATAAAAAGAAGGAGGATTGGTGCATCCAAGACAAAATGTAGCCCTACCCAGGCCCACATTCTCAGAGCTGTCCTCAGGGGAAAATAGGTACAAACAAATGCTGTTAGTCACTTGGAAGTCCTAAAATCTTAATATGCTTTTATTTTTCTAAACTAAATAAGCATTTCTCTGACTTTATGCTGACATACTGACTTTTTCATAAGTCCAGATTTCAGCTTTTAAGTGACTGGCTTCATTGGGAGCAGAGAAGCCTTAGAAGGCTTTTTGACTCCTCTGGGCTATAGTGTGTAACAGCATCATCCAAAAGACCATGTGCAGTGAATGGCAGAATGGATGCATTTTTCACCAAGTGCCCATGGAGATAGCCACAGCCATCATATCAGAAGCAATTCTGGCCATTTATACGAGAAGAAGTGGCTGAGAGGTTGGTGTTTGCTAACTATCCCCTCTAACGCTTGCTATCAATCTCCATGCCAGCAATTGGTGGCTCAGCCCAAACCTGAGTGACAACGCACCCAGCAGCTTCAAGAAGAGAGTCACAGAAAATAAAATAAAAAGTAAATCAAGTACCATTTTTACTCATCTTTCTTTTAATAATGAGAAAATTGTGTTGGGGAGCTTAAAAGAGATAGAGCAAACACATTAATTTATGCCAATGAAATTTCTGAAAATAATTATCATTTTCATTCTAGAGGACCCACATTATCTGATTCCAAGATAGATTACCTCATTTTGCATTCCATAACAATCGATTTTAATGATGAAAACTCTATTCTATGATTAATTCTGCTCTGGTCCACACCACTCCTCCACACAGACAACACTTAAGTCTGGTTGGCCAATGTCCACCAAAAGTTGGAAGTGCTAATATACATATAAAATCCCTGGTAACCTTATTTTTAAAGAGTGTGCTCATTAAAAGGAAGGAAGGAAGGAAGGAAGGAAGGAAGGAAGGAAGGAAGGTAGGTTGGTTCATTTGGAAACTCCAGGCTTCTGAAGGAGCACTGCCTATGCCAAAGGGCAAAGCTCCCCTGGCCCTTGGTTTCCAGGGATGCAGAGCTAATGCCTTCACAGGTTAGTAGCTTCAAGCCTGAGGCTTCTCATGAAATGCAACAATCTGTTGTTTGGTTTCCCTGTACATTCCCCTAACAGTTCGGTAGCACATTCAAGCAGAGTATAATTGTAAAATGGAAATGTGCAATGAATACAGGGAAATGTATACAGAATAGGAAGCAGATAACTAGATGGTTCAGTAGGACAGAACAAATTGCATTTAAGAGGTTGGTTTGAAGGATTTTTTTTTCTTTCATTTTTACTCTTGCAGATAAGGCGAGTTAAACAAGTCTATCATAGGAGGTTGGAAAGTTTGCCAATTAATGCATTTTATTCACAGACTATCTGCATACCATCACAAGTACCTGGATGAGCAATTAGATACAATATGCTTTATATTATCAGCTATGTATCAGATCTGCTTAAAATAGAGATTACTTCACCTAAATGAAAGTTTGACAAATACCTCTTTCTCCTAACCAAAACCTAACCCTCTGCTTTTTCTAGAGATTGCATTCCCTCTTGTCTGTTAAGGATTTGGCTCCTGTAGGTTTCCTCTTCCTCTCCTAAAATATTAACTTCTCTCTCTCTCCTGGATCAGCAGCAGCAGCACTCAAATCCCTATAGGAGCTATAAAATGCCACATACTGAAAAGTCCCCTCTTGATCCATAGTCCATCTCCAGCCTCACACCTCTGCTCCTCCTGATAGCAAAAGCCTCTGAGAACTTGTCTGATTCTCTCCTTCTACTGTTTCCCACCATTCTCTCCTGAACCGGCTTCTCTTCTCACATCCTGGCCCCAGTGAAAGCAATCTGGTTACATGTAGCCATGGCATGCATCATATATCCAATACTGCCCCACTCCTTGTCCTCTCCTAACCACATTTACACAACTGATCCTTGCAACACTGTCTTGCTCACTTCTCACAGTTCTAACATTCTCCCCTCCTCACTGGCTGATCTTGATGATCTCCCCGATCCCTCTTCCTTCCTTCCGTTCACTCAGTCCCTTGGTCATAAATACCATTTATGTGCTGATAACTCAATGCTTATCTCTAGTTCCAATATTTGCTGAGTTCCTGACCCATGTAGTAGATACTTGACCTCTCTATTTGGATGGCCGGTTGAAACTCTGCTCAGTGCTCTTCATCTCAGTAAAGGCGTCACCACACAGCCCCCCGGCCTACACCTAGGAGTCTCTCCTACTGCCTCTCCATCTCCCCACCAGATACATCCATTCTAGCAGGAATTCCTGCCTGTTCTATTTGGAATTTGATCATTTTTCACCACTCCATTGCTGCAGCTCTGGTGCAGGTTGCCTTCATTTGTATCTGGATTTGAGCTAGAAAGCCCTAGCTGGTTTCTCTTCTCTACCCAGAAGCCAAAGGAATCTCTAAAACACGAATTGCGTTGTTAATTCCCCGCTTCACACCTTCTAATGGCTTTCTGTCCATTATACTTGAAATGAAGTCCAAACTCCCTTTTGTTAACACACAAGGTCATAAAAGACCTGGCTCCATTTATCTCTGTAGCCCTCTTACACCAACCACTCTGCCCTGTCCCCTCTACTCCAGCCACTTGGGTAGCAATGCCATTCCTTGAGCAAGCACATTCAGTCCCGCTCAGGGTCCTTGCCTCTGCCATCCTCTCTATTTGGAAAGTGCTTCCTTCTGATTCTCCCATGATCCTCACTGGCTCTTTCACCTCAGATATTACCTCCTCAAAAAGAACCCTTCCAGCCATTCTTTATAAAATAATTCTCACCCTCACTCACAGCCTAGCCCTTTACTCCACTTTATTTTTCTTCACAGCACATATAGCTACCTGAAATTATAGTATATGTGTATTTATTAACATATTTATTCTAATTCTTCCCAATTGAATGTAATTCTACAGGACAGAAACATGACTGTCTTTCAAGTTTGGATCCCTAGTGACCATAACAGTGACTGACACATAATGGACATTCAAAAAAAATGATATTTTAGGGGCGCCTGGGTGGCACAGCGGTTAAGCGTCTGCCTTCGGCTCAGGGCGTGATCCCGGCGTTCTGGGATCGAGCCCCACATCAGGCTCTTCCACTATGAGCCTGCTTCTTCCTCTCCCACTCCCCTTGCTTGTGTTCCCTCTCTCGCTGGCTGTCTCTATCTCTGTCAAATAAATAAATAAAAAATCTTTAAAAAAATGATATTTTAAATGAAATAATAAACAATAAATTTGGCTAGGATTATTAGTAATTAAATGTTTTTCTTATCATACCCTTAAGTCATTATCAAATCAATTTTAAAATAAATTGGATGAGAAGAGGAAATACTGTATAGATACCAATGTCCAAAATCATTTTAAGAATTCAACAAAAGTTCAGTCAAAATCTGAAAAGATTTTGAATGAAGGCAGAACTTGAAAACAGCATATTTTAAAATAAATCTATTTGGGTAATCAAACAATAATATCAAATAAATTTGAAAAAGAATAATGACAGGTCGTGTAGAAATGTACTAAGAGGGAGAAAACACTCTGAGGAGACTTGCTTTACAAAATGCTAAATATAATTTAAAGCTACAGTAATTAATAATGTGGTACCACTAACATCACATTACAGAGATAAAGAAAACAGCTGCAATACCTATGAAGGAAGCCCTGGCATATGAAAACCATCATACACTATGAAGTAAATATTACAAGTCATTAAATAAAGGACAAATGCATTTTTAAATGGTTTGGGGCAAGTCAGGAAAACTCCAAGTAGGGCTTAACCCAGCAGAGTACAACAATAATGGCAACCAAAGAGATAAATATTGGAAGTAAATTATAAAAGTAGGATTAAATATTTCATGCATCTTGGAGGTAAGGAAGGCCTTCTAAAGCATACTTATTTAAAAAAAAACAATAACAGTGGCCACATTAAACAAGTAAACAAAAAGAAAGAATGTTTTTGAATGTTAAGAAATATGAGCAAATAAAAAAGGCAACTCTCAAACTAGAAATAATCTAGAAAATACTTCTCACAGACTAACGAAATTAATATTTTTAGAAAACACAAAATCACTCCTACAAATCAGTTATCTCACGAATAAAATAAAGAAAATAGTATTGTTTTGCAGCAGATGGTGCCTGACAAATAGTTGGTGGACATTCCATAAGACATAAGTATTATTAATAATAAATTTAAAGTTTGGCAACCCTGTCGGGACCCCTCTCACTCTTGAGAGCTTTTTCTGTATCTTCACTTGATACACTTCCATAGCTTAAAAAATAATAATAAATAAATAAAATAAATAAATTTAAGGAAAAAACACTAATCTTTTAACAGAAAAGGAAAATGACAAAAACAAGATGCTTTCAAGTCATATTAAACAAATGTACATTAAAACTAGGGCTTACAATTTTCACTGGCAACTAAAAAAAATAGTCAATAATCAAAATCTTGATTATGAAGAGTGTAAATCAGTCCACCTGTTCTCAAAGCCCTTCGGTCCGTACTACTCAAAGCAATCTACAGACTCAATAGAGCCCCTATCAAAATTCCAATGGCATTTTTCACAGAAGAAACAATCCTGAAATTCATATGGGACTACAAAAGATCCAGAATAGCTAAAGAAGAAAAACAGGAAGAACAAAACTGGAGGCATCACATTTCATGATGTCAAATTATATGACAAAACTATAGTAATCAGTACTAGCATAAAAACGGACATACAGATCAATGCAACA
Organism: Ailuropoda melanoleuca; assembly: GCF_002007445.2. Taxonomy (NCBI): domain Eukaryota; kingdom Metazoa; phylum Chordata; class Mammalia; order Carnivora; family Ursidae; genus Ailuropoda; species Ailuropoda melanoleuca. The sequence continues at coordinate 32,077,455 of NC_048236.1, forward strand.
GAAGAGAGCCCAGGTATTAGCCCACCCATATACAATCAATTAAATCTTTGACAAGAACCCACAAAGGAAAAAGGATAGTCTGTTTAATAAATGGTGTTGGCAAAACTGGATATTCATATGCAAAAGAATGAAATTGGACCTTCATCTTACACCACGTACAAAAATCAGCTCCAAATGGATTAAAGATTTAAATGTAAGACCTGAAATCATAAAATTCCTAGATGAAAACATAGGGAAAATCTCCTTTACATTGGTCTTAGCAACATTTTTTTTTAGATATTTATGACACCAAAGCACAGGCAACAAAAGCAAAAATAAACAAATGGGACTACATCAAATAAAAAGCTCTGCCCAGCAAAGAAAACAATCAACAAAATGAAAAGGCAACCTAGGAAATGGGAGAAAATACTTTCAAACCATATACCTGATAAGGAGTTAATGCACAAAATATATAAGAAACTCCTAGAAATCAATAGTAAAAACAAAACAAGCAAGCAAACAAGAAATCTGATTTAAAAACGGGCAAAGAAACTGAATAGACATATCTTCAAAGAAGAACTATAAAGGCCAACATGCCCATACTCCCATGCTCACTGAAGTATTATTCACAATGGGCAAGATATGGAAACAGCTAAAATGTCCACTGACAGATGAATAGATAAAGAAAATGTGGTATACATATCATGTAATACTATTCAGCTTTAAAACGAGAAGGAAATCCTTCCATTTGCAATAATGTAAATGGACCTGGAATAATATCAGGCCATGTGAAATAAGTTAGGCACAGAAAAATAAATATTATATGGTTTCATTTATATGTGAAACCCCAAATAGTCCAACTCATACAAGCAGAGAAGAGAATGGTGGTTGCCAGGGACTGGGTGGAAGGGAAATGGGAAGGTGACTGTGAAAGGATACAAAGTTTCAGTTATGCAAGATAAATAAGTTCTGAAAATACACTATATAATATAATGCTTTAACCTACAGTACTGCATTAATACTTAAAATTTGCTAAAAGTGTAGAACTTATGTTAAGCATTCTCACACCCAACCACACACACATGCACAAATAATAATGATGATGATGATAAAGGGAGAGTAGAAGGAAGCTTTGGGATGTGATGGATATGTTTTATTGCCTGATGGTGATGATGGTTTCACAGGTATATTCTTATCCCCAAACTTACTGACTTGTAGGCAATAAATATGTACAGCTTTTTGCATGTCAATCATACCTCAATCATGTGTTTTTTTAAAAAAAGCAATATACTGTATTTCATCTAATTGATTATAAAGTACAGCACAATTTTAAGTACCACTGAAAAGACCACACCAAAGCAAAAAAACAAGCTAGCAACATGAATATGCCACCACTTGTAAAATGCACTTGAATTGCAGAGATGACAGAAAGAAAAGGTGGGCAACTTAAAATTGATGAGATATGGTATAGCAAAAATCTTAATATAAAAAAAAAACCTCATTTGCTCAGTAATTTCCAATAATAGTTCATTGTAGTGGCAACCCCCTAAAAAATACACCCACATCCTAACCCCCAGAACCTGTGAATAGGACTTTTTTTTGAAAAAGGACATTTGCAGATGTAATTAAGTTAAAGATCTATAGATGAGATCATCCTGGATTATCTAGGTCACCCTGAACGCAATGACAAGTGTCCTTATAAGAGACAGAGGAGAGGCACAGGAGAGAAGAGGAGAAGTCTATGTGAAGATGCAGGCAGAGCCTGTCACAAGATGAGGAATGTTTCCTACAGGAAGTGCAGTCCTGCCAGCACCTTGATTTCAGACTTCTGGCTGCCAGAACCGTGGGAGAATAAACTTCTGTTGTTTTAAGCCACCAAGTTTGCAAAAAGTTGTTACTTAAGCCCTAGGAAACTAATACAAGGGAATACTCACTTTTTTAAAAAAACAGTGATAAAACATAAATGAAGAAATGAAAATGAGAAAAAGGAGACTGAAAGAAGATATATCGAAATGGTGATACTGATTATATTTGGGTGAAATGATCATAGGAGATTTCTATATATTATTTCTGGAATGTTCTTTTCCATATTTTCCCAATTCTCAATGAGCATAAATAACTTTAATAATCAGGAAAAAATAGTAAATGGCATAAAACATAACACTGAGGTAATTTTTTTTAAAGATTTATTTATTTGAGAGAGAGAGCAAGAGCATGCAAGTGGGGGAGGGGCAGAGGAAGAGGGAGAACAGAATCTCCAACAGACTCCTGCTGAGCGTGGAGCCCAGCATAGGGGTCAATCTCAGAACCCTGAGACCACGACCTGAGCCAGACGCTTAACTAAGGCACCCAGGGGCCCCAACACTGAGGTAATTTTTAAAAAGAACATTGTTCTATAATCCATTACTAATGTTTCACTATGCTTTTTCTTTATGTTCTCTTCTAAACTTTGTCTTTATGATTAAATATTTATTGTCAGTCCAATGAAAATAAGAAATATTCCTCAAAATTTCTCTAGTATAAAACTCTGGAAAGACTTAGTTCTGTATGTTTTCTTTTAAAAAAAATTTAAAGATGTTTATTTATTTACTCGAGAGAGTGTGCACAAGTGAGAGGGCACAAGCAGGGGCAGCAGCAGAGGGAGAGGGAGAAGCAGGCTTCTGGCTGAGCAGGGAGCCCAATGGGGGGCTCAATCCCAGGACCCTGGAATTAGGACCTAAGCCGAAAGCAGACGCTTAATTGACTGAGCCACCCAGGTGCCCCTAAAATGTGTTTCTTAATCCATCCCCATAATCCTTCTTGAGCCTCCTGTTGTTCATCTCCTCCCAAGGTATGCCTTATAAATACACTGTTAAAGTCATTTTAATAAGGTTTAGGCATACTAGATCAAAATCAAGGGCTTATTGCTAGAAAGAGTGCATGCAGCTTGTCATGATCCACACATTTGAATAGTTCATCTTCTTCATAATTTTTATTTTATAATAAATTATAATATTTATTATAAAATTTATATTTATATATAAATATAACTTATTTAATAAATAAATTTATTAAAATAATTAAAATATTTTTTAAAATTTTAAAAATATTCATTATAAAATTAAAATTTTATAATAAAGATTATTATATTTTTAATTAATACAGTATTTTAAATTAATCTATTTTAGATCAGTTTTAGATTTACAGAAAAATTATCAGAGGGTACAGAAAACTCCTATACATCCCCTCGCACCCCAACCAGTTCTCCCTATTATTAACATCTTGCATTAGTGCGGGACATTTGTTACAACTGATGAGCCAGTATTCACACTGATAAATTATTATTAATGATATAATTTACAATAGAATTCACCCTTGGTATTGTATATTTTGTGGATTTTGACAAATGTGACATATATCATGACAATATGACACAGAATATTTTTACCTCCCTAAAAATCCCCTAAAATCCTCATATTCATCCCTCCCTACCTGCAAAAACCCCTAGCAACCACTGATCTTTTCTACTGTTTTCAGTTTTGCCTTTTCCAGAATGTCATACAGTCAGAATCATACAGTATGAATATGTAGCCTTTTCAGATTGGCTTCTGTCACTTGGTAATATGCATTTAAGGTGCCTCTCCACGTCTTCATGGCTGGATAGCTCATTTCCTTACAGTGATGAATAACATTCCATTGTACTTCACAGCTTCTTAAATTAGATAGATTTGGAGAACCCTTGTAAACAGCTCTGTTGCTACATATGACACTTCCTGACCTCTACATGTTTACATAGTAGTGTCTAGTTCATTAGGCAATAGACACTTTGCCCAAGAAGGCAAACTCACTACAGTCCTAAGAGAGAAGAGTGGCCATTGCACTAATGTCTAAATGAATTAGTCTCACCTAGGTTGTTAAATCATCTCTGTTAAAACCAGTTTGCTCTTTATTCATTCAATAGGGGGGAAAAATAAAGACCTAAAAGAATCCTTCTGAAGGACTCCTTGCTAAAGCGGAAAATAAATGTGGGGCAGGGGGGGAGTTTTATTTCTTGAGATTCAGAAACTAATTTTTTTTTCTCATTATACTGTCATTTGCTAGGAGTCCACTTCAAGAGATTTGGCATATGCTACAATTCCCCATGCTTCCTTCACAAAATAAATTTTGCCTAGAAGGATTTATCAATACTTTTCACACTGTGAGATATGTAGGGGCTTTTAAAAATATAACTGATTTGTTGAAATCTACTCTTGCCTTTTTATTATCATTGTGCTATAAAATTCTCTCAGGCTTTGCTTTTACTGCCTTGTTTAATTTAAATGTTCTTGAATGACATGGTTCTATATAATGCAATTTCCCCACTTATTCTTTAGTAATTTTTTCATCCTCCTCCACCTTTTTTTCCATGATGTTTCTGTAATGTTGGTTACTTAAACCTGACAAGCATCTAATGATTCATGCAGTAAAAAATTTATTGGTGTTGAGCAAAGACAAGCACAGAATCCGTAATGCAGGTAAGGGCCAGAGAAGCATTCCATGTACATAATCTTTTTGAAACCATTCCTACCCCATCCTCACTTCCCAATTGAGTTTTAACTTTCAGATAATTCTCCATGGAGCATCATAATAGCAGTTTTAAAACTTCAATATCACTTAAACTGCATCTCTTCACGAGTGCTGGAATATAAAAGTTCTAACAATGCTGTTTCATGGAGAATCTCAAAAAAATAAGGAACACATTTAGCAGGACAGTGATTTCTAGCAATTAGACCAAACAGGGCTCACTAATTTGGACATAATAAATGATTGAACTTTATTAATAGTCACTGATAACTGAGGTTTCAGAATTTAGGATTTTATATAGATACGTTCTCATTTAAATTCAAAGTGCTACATTATTTGAGCCTGTGAATCTTTTCATTCACAGATTATGCAACATATGGAAACATACATAAGAAAACCTCTACTACAGTCCTATTCTACTACTCTTGTGCTTCCTACAAATGCCTGTTATCTGACACTCTTGTCAGGTGTTTAAAGGCAACTAAGCAAAAACTATAAAAGTGCAGGCAGTCCAGCAGTTATACGAGATACTAAATGACACGGAACTCCAGTTATTAGGGCCTGATCTGCTTGGATCCCTAATTCAGGGGGTTGTATAAAAGACAGATGGACGGTTTGGTGACCAGATCGGGAATGGCTGCAAATGTGAAGCCAGAAGTAGGGTAGGGGAGGGAGAAGCAAAATCAGGGTAAAGGGAGAGGTGAGAATCAAATTAAGTTAAATCTGCAGTAGCAAAGACATCTGGCAATAGGGGGAAAGAAAGGAAGAATAAAAAACATAAAACTAAAGCTGCAGAAGTAAACTGGATAAACAGGAAAGGTCAACAGTTCAATTGTGGTGTGCTTGTGTAGGAAGTGAGTGGGTGGAGATGTTCATGGTGTTACTTCTATGATGAGGTGTGAATCCAGGCGGCTGTGAATACTCCAAACACCCCAATCTAGCCTATGCCATATCTGAAATATTCAAAACCCCAAGTTATCTAGATTCTCTTATCAGTAGTGGTTCCAGATCTTATGTATAGGAAAGGGTTAGGGGTAGCAATTTGGTTGGAAGAGAAAACCAAAGGATTTATCATGAAAATATGTTTTTATGTAAGTGGCATTATTTTCCCTTAAATGTAATTTACAGAAAAATAAATATAACAAACTTTAATAAAGAGGCTCTATTCATTTTATATAATATTTAAAAATACAGATCATATTAAAATATTTTATTATGAGATTGAAGCACTTCAAGACGCTTTTAGCTGCAAGTTACAGAACGTTTTGCTTAAATGTTACAGAGTAAAGACTTCATCTTAAAAAATAAGAAATCAGGAGACAAGCAATTCTAAATCTGGTACCACAACTCAATAGTATCATCTGCTCTGCTATCCTGAGAGTATTGCATTTTTGTCCTTGGGTATGTTACCCCATGATCTCAAGATCTCTCCTGAAGCTCAAGCACCACACCCTCACACAACAACACTCCAGCCAGGGAGGAAAGGGGTTTTTAAGGCTCTGAATTTTTTTTTTTTTTTTTACTTATAAGAAAATCTGTCCGAGGAGCTATTGGCCAACTTCCTTTTTGTATCCCATTGACCAGATCTGGGTCATATCTACACTTAGATCAATCAGAAGCAAAGTGGAATAGAACTGCCAAGACTGGCTTGAACTGATGGTGAATCATGCCCCGGGGTGTCTGAAGGGCTTACCTTACCGAGAATCCTAGAATCAGGATTGTCATCTGTTACCTAAACACAGTTGTGAAGCCATCATCAGACAAGAAACATGTAAAAACCAAAGCTCCTCACCAGCACATTCCTGGGTGCCATCATTCTCTGCTGTATCCGTGACAAATCCTGGCTTCAGCCATAGGTCTGTGCATTTTTATTCAACCTAGAAAAATGAAAAAAAATTGTAAAAATTATTCTGGTCTCTAGGCATTCAAAGGTGGCAATATATTTTACATGCTTTCAGATCATAATTACAAGTTACACTTGGCCAAAGACGTAGGTCTAGAGTCATGACTAGACAAACCTCTCAGATTTTTACTTAGGAAAATGGTTATCCCATGGTATGATTTCAGAGGCAACAGTAACATTCACCACCTCCCTTCTTCTGTGTGGACTTTTTAGTATCTGGACTTGTACCTTTAGAAGTTTGTTTCTCAGACCAAGACTGTCACTCATGTTAAAATGTAAGTGTTCAGGGATGATAATTATTTAAACTCTACATTATTATACAGCAGTGTGAACTAATATTGAGCTTTCTCCTGAGAACTAATTTTGGTAAATAGAAGAGAGAGGTTCTATGATGGTCAGAGGTGACAAGTTGGAAGGGAATTGGTAGGGGACAGGAGACACACGTTAGAGGAATCAAACATCCACGCCACAAGAACAAAAGCCAACTTCATACTATCAGTCTTTTGAGTTTTTGTGTATTTTTATTAGAAAATGAGAATTACAGTATCCAATCTAGCCTAGAAAAAGAAAATTAATTTTGTTCTTTTGGATTCTTCTGTTTTCTCTTGATTCTGATAATAGTAAAAATTTTTGAAGAGCATCCCCCCCTTTTTTTCTTGCATGAGCATTCCTAAAACTGCTCTACAATTTACATATGGCTCCAAACCTGTCAAAAATAAGACTCTAGCTATAAATTACACACTAATAATATAATATGATGAGATAAGGCATTGAGGTGGCCATTTTCAGCATGCAGAAGGATTTGGAAAAGAGTCCAATTATTAAGTCTGAAAATTATCCTCTGGTTAGGTCTTAGATCACTCAAACCTACAATTTTCTCTTTAGTTAATTTTGATAAGAGACTAATAATCTCTGACTCTAAATGTTAACTTATACCTACACTAATGTAAGCTTCAAAATAATATAAAACCTAGAAATTCAAGTTGAAAATAAAATGCGCAGTCACTTTATTTAGGAGCAACTATGTTAAACTAGTTATTTGAAATATTAATAAATTTATTAGAAGATAAATTTGTGTAACTGATTTTAACACGTCCTCAATGTGTTTAGGCTTTGCAGGGATTTCCCCAGTTTTAACACTGACACCCTCCATCCCAGGAAATCAGGACAGTTGGTCACACCACCTCTACAGGATGCAACAATACTAGGAAACCAAAAGATGGCTGTAACTTCATTGATTAGATACTAATCCATCTAAATAACATCTATGTCAGCATGTTGGATAATACAGGGCATATTTCAATTCATATTTCTCATATTAGAACCCAACAAGTTCTTATTAAGCCACTGAATCAACATAATCATATTTTTCTATTCTGTTACATATAAGAAAATTATGATGATTCACAGAATACCATGTGTATAGATTTCTCAGAGTTACCTGGAACTAAAGTGCTCTGTTTTAGTGCCCAAGACAAGAAAACTATTGTTGTCATTTGAATTTTCTAAGAATGCTGAAAGAAACTTATGCTCAGATTTGTGAAGCCAAGAGGAAAAATATAATTGTGTAAAGGTCTAGTGAATCGAGGTAACCATGGGCAGCCATACTGGTAGAGCAAGCAGAGCTTACTTTGTGGTAGCTGAATGGTTCTCATTGCCCATACAAACTGCTTGGAATTCAAAACATAATCTTCATAACAGTCCTACAAGTCATGCATTATTATCCCCTGTGGCTCAGTGAAGTTAAGTAACTTGGCTAAATTCATACAGCTAATACACAGTACAACTAGGCTTACACACAGATCTGTCTGTCCCCTTAGCCCATGGTCTTTCTGTCCAGCACAGAGGGGTCTTCTGAGGAAAAAACACCATTTAACATATACAGTACAAATCTATAATATATGTACGAACACGACGGCCATCAGCTCCTTCTGTATAAAAACTCATTGGCTGAACAGTACATGGATGAACCTACATTTTTAGTATAAGCGTGTTGCTGCTGTGATAGTTCTTACTGTTCTTGTTGGTTAGTTGCATAGAACAGGAGTTTCTCTGTGGAAAGAGCTCTGTGAAGAAAAAAAGAGCATTCTGGAGAGTTAACTGCTAGAACAGCAGCAGCAGACCCACACACTTTGCTCTTGAAGTTGTTCTCTGCACTCTCAGGTTACTTCTCGCACTTTCTTGGAAAAGGAAGGACATGCTCTGCTATCTGGCATGGAGCACACAGAAAAATCACTCCAGTCTCAGAAGCAGTGGTGGCCACTGGCCCATTTTGTACCGGCACAAATATTTCCTCTTTTTTCCCTAATTTGGGGAAGTGATGGATCTACTGAGGGAGTTCAGGTGGCTCCCAGCAAAGCACAGTGATTAAGGTAATGGTTTCTGGAGCCAGATGACCAGAGTTCAAATCCCAGCTGGACCACTTGGTCAAGTTTCTTCATCTCAGAGCCTTAGTTTCCTCAGCTATAAGACAGCAATGATCAATTCCCCGAGTTGTTGTGCAACTACCTGAATTAATATGGACAAAATTTAGCATATAATAAGTTCTTCATTAGTTTTAGCTACTATTGCTCTCCAGTCAAGGGCATACGGCATTCAAAAAAAGCCATTTACTGAGCCCCACAATGCACAGTGCTTACATTAGGCACCAGAGCTACAACAGGTTCCAGACATGATCCTGATATTTAAGACTATTCTAAAACAATTAAGAAGCCAAGAAACGTAAGTAAAAAAAAAAAGATAAACAACAATAGAAGTAGGGCCAGCTACTGTGTTAAGTGCCTTGATTGCTTACAGATACTAGATAGACATTATTATTCACATATGAAAAACCTGAGGCCCAAAGAGGTCTCCCTTCTCTTAAACACTATGTATCCCACCTGATTACAAAGGACTGTGAACTCAGTTTCTTCAGTCCCAACATCCCCTTAAGTTGAAAGAGTAAGTATGAAAATCTTGGAGATATTAACTGAGAACAGGAAGTGCCTAAGCAAACAGGAAGAGTCTGGGGAAGCTGACTCAAGAAGGTCATCACCAGGATCACACTGGCCTTTCTATTTTATTAGTGCTGGCTCACCTCAAGCTCAGGTTCCTGCTCCATAGTCATCCTCCGTATTCACATCCTCCGTATTCATAGTCACCCTCTGTATTGAGGGACCCTATGTCCTCTCCTTTTAATGCTGCCATCACTCACTCAATTCTTTGAGAACTGTCTCCATTTCCCTCAAATTGCTGAGGAGTGGGATGGGGATTCCCCACCATTCCCTCCCCAATCTCCTCCAGCCCTCACAGCTCCTGGAAGCCAGCTCATAGATCCTATGTCTTTCAATTGTTAAAGTTTAGGATTAAATGGAATAACAAAGAATGAACAAGAGTAAGTAAACAAATATGAGAATCTTAGGAAGTTCCTGTAAATCACTGTCCCTGATTGATATATGTTGACTTCTTTTCATGAAGACAATGAGGAGGTCTTGAGTGTTTGATTCCCTTCTTCAGACCCAGAGAAGGGAGTTGGTCAAACCACTGCTCCCTCACTTTGCTAGACATTCTTTTCAATGAAGGAACCAACCAATCAACAGACTATATTGTTGGTGGTAAAAAACAGAACAAACCAACTCTATCTGAGATGGAAGTAAACTCATTCAGAAGGCTTTGAATGAGTCTCAGAAAAGTTATTCTCCTTCACAAATGTCCTCCACGGGCAAATAGAGGCAATAACTGCTCCTAACAAAATAGATACGTCACAAATAAATTTAAAGAAAAAAAAAAGCAGGCCACAGAAACCTGAAAGAGCTGAATGTTAGGAAGCTGCATATATCGGACATGTTCTTCAAATCTGAAGCACAAAATCAATCAATATTAATTTTGATAACCCATAAGGCCACCAAAACCACTGAAAAAAATTAAAATCAGTCTAGATTTGTACAGCTGATGTCTCTACAGGGTGAATTTTGTGAATAGCTTCACTTTCCTATTTGATTTGAATATATTACTTTTTATAGTCATTTGTGTTTCCAGTAGGATTAAGGAAGCTCAAACTGCATAGATGGATGGAGACCAAAAGCTAAATCTCATAATGATTGTTATTCTGTCAAGCTTAGGAGGCAGAGGGAGAGAAGAATGGCTTCTCAGACCCGAAACAATCATATTTCTGAGAATGATCACTCTAAACACTTAGAAAGATGTGTTTTTGTGGGGAAATAGATTAATAAACAGTTTCATTTTCATTCTAAGTAAAATCTCAAACAATTTCTACTTAAAAAAAGAACTGTACTTAAAATGACATGCATTTATTTTACTAAAGTACAGGACATTAGGCAAAGGTTTGGTTGCCTTGGCGACAAATTGTTGTTACAGATGATGCACATCTCAAAAAAAGGAGATATAAAGTGCTTTCAATATATTATGCACATTATAGAAAAATGGAGAAATTGCAAATAAACTGGACCAAACATCTATACCTATACTGTTTAAAGACATACCCTAACTTCAGCAAAGGATTGCTTATGCTACTTTATATTTCTTGAGTTTCTAAAGACCTTTGTTAAGTGTCTTGCAATTCACTGTCAACCACAAAGATTTGAAGGAAAGTTTTATAATTTCAGTGATTGCCTGTATGTGTTTTTTTTCCTAATTCAATGCCCCACCGTTGTATTCCTATTTGCCCAAATGACTTACTAATACGGAACTAGCGAAATATTATCAACATGTCTATTATTGCCACTCCATAAATGATAAAAATACAAATCTAGAATACGAAGAAAGTAAATGTTTTTCCTTTCATATTTAATCAGAGTCCTTTTAATCAAAAAGGAGGTTTTGAAGGCCAATCTTCTAAAATGTAGTCTTCTTAACGTATTGATAAACAGCTTACTAAAGAAGAAGAATAAACTTTGAAAATCCTATATGAGAAAGAATAAACTGGTTCATAATTCACGTATTATCACAGACTAGGAAAAGGCCATTGAGATGAAAAGAAACTTCACTGGGTAGGACAGTCGAGGAAGAGATTAATGGCAAATATGCAGGTGAGAGTCTTGTCTCTACCTTGAACTTAGTCTCTTGATTACTAACTATTTGGGTAAATTAATACAAATAATAAACACCTGTTCAATTTTTAAGTGCCACCTGAAGAAAACTGCCATCAACATTCTGGTGTGTTTCCTTCTGAATTCACTTCTGTGAATTTTTACATACTTAATAAGTGTTTCCTGATGGTACAGCACACTCATAAACATCTTTAAAGACGGCAAAGCATGTTCAACATGTTGAGGTTACTACAGTTTACTTTTCCACTCATCTACCTCAGAACATTTATGTCTTTAATAAATGTTGCTAATACACATGAACCGTCTGTCAACATCTTTGGAATGTAAATGGAGGAGAAGAGAGTCAGAAAAAGGAGCAATTACTACACTAAAAATAATTCTAGCATGTAATGTATGATATGTATTTAAGATCTCATTTTTGTATTGTAATATATAATATAATATGTTTATATATAAATGTTTATATTACTTTCTATTCTATTTTATAAATAAGGGGGAAGAAAATAGAGTTAAACTTAAATATGCTGATTTGTAAGAGTATCAGGCTCTACATCTGGGAGATGATTGATTTTTATGTAACATTAAAATTAGCAAGTTTAATTTTTGAATTTTCAGCAGGGTCAAGTAAAAAACTTTGTAATAACATTTAAAAATGTGCACATAAAAAGATCAACCAGAAAAAATGGGATGTAGGCATATATTCAGGTTGAATAAAATTATATTTTAAAAATTCCTACAAGTTTTAAAAAACCAAATAGAAGTATATCAAAATCTGAGTAAGGATCATCTTTCAGTGTTTGAGATACGGGTAATACTTCCTCATGCTCTTCTTTTTTACTTTTTCTAATATTTTATAATCCACATGAATTAATTTTGTAATGGAGAAAAACATATCCTATACTTCATTAAAATAAAGAAGCATACATGGCTTTGATTCCTGTCTGTCTGTTCTCTAGCTGTGAACTGGACAAATCATTTGCTCTCCCAAATCCTCATTTGTATCATCTGTAAAGACAGTTAATGTCTGTTGTGCTTACCTGATGCATTTTTGTAAGAATTAAATAAAAATGCCTATGGAAGTACTATATAAATCTCACTATTCCCTACAAATACATGATATCATTTGATCAATGATTTAACTAGAGGGCTAGATAAAGAGATGGGAGGAAAGATAACTAGTTCCTTTCACTCCTTAGCAGCTATCCAGTATAAAACTTAGCAAGCTACACTTAAAGGACGTTGAGGAGGGACAAAAGAATGGGGGTTGAAGTGGGGAAAGAGGAACTATAGAAATTAAAGAAAAAACGGCTTGCAGACCTTTCATAATTATCACTGAAATCAAAATTCCCTCACTGCTGTGTCATACACCCCAAGGGCCATTATGATCAGATGCTAAGAGTACCCCAGACTGCCAGATGTTCCTCTTACCTGATTATATGATGAAAAAAGTCAACTGTTAAGTAGTCTCCTAATTTAGCCTTATCCTTACTTCCTGTATTGCTTTATTATACCATACCGAAATAAGTACTTCATCAAAATCAGTTGGCAATGGTATAATCTATTCTACCTTAAAACACATAGATTTTTTGACATTTGACCCTCCTGACAGAATACGTGCTCTATAAATAAAAACAAAACTTCTAAAAATTAATGTTGCACAATCTGGAAACATGAATTACTGTTTTTTTTAATTAAGTAAGCTCAAGTGATCACTTAACACATTTAAATGTGTTGAGGTATATTGATACCTCAAAAATCAGATTTTATACTGGACACCAAAATCCCACTAGTTTAGCCAGCGATTAAAACTACTTGCCTGTATTAAGAAGCTGGGTCACACCCCATTATCAAAAGCCATCATTTATTTTCAGTTATAACTTAAAAGCCCATTTTGATTTGGCTTCTGTAGTGCATTCGTTTTGTAGAAAAGACACCATCTTGATATTACAGACTATAACTTGATATTACCAAAGGTTCTGTGGCCTGGAGAGTAAACCATCTGGTCTGACTCCCATCCCCAGGTCCACATCCCAACTGAGCAGATCCCAACAGGGGAAGCAGAGATTACATGGATAGCCAGGGTCTCACTATGGCTATTAATTAACTTCTCTGGGGCTTAGTTTCCTCATCTGCAGATAGAAATATCTGAATAGATCGGTTTTCCCAGAGTGTATTCTGGAACACATGGGTCCCACAAGATGCTCCACAAAAGATGGGTGAGGGGGGAGTGGGCTGAGGGGACTGTTATTATGGTGAACTTGAGAAATGTTATATCTTGTACTTGCTGGTAGAGAGTCACAGTGTGGATTGGCCAAGTAGGTATTTTGTAATTCATCCTAAATCACTGTTTTCATGGTTCACTTAGGCATGCAAGCACTTTGTTGTTTTAGGGGGAAGGTGGAGATGGTAAGAAATCAAAAATGCCAGAACACACTTTGAGAAACCAGGTTTTATAATTTTTTGCAACCTTTCTAGCACTGGAATTTTGTGATGCTATGTTGATCTATGAAAAAGTAGTAAGATGTACCCTAATTATAAGACCATTACATCAGAAAATTTCACAATGTGAGTTATGTTCGAAAATTTACAATATGAAAAACAAAAGACTAATAAAATTCCCTATTGAACACGATTAATGCCAAATACCCATTTTTCCTTATATTTTACACCAGAAAGAGTTGTCTAATAGCAACATAAAGGAAAGTGAAAAATGGAATAGATATTATTAACACTGAAGATTGCTTTCATATCCAAAAGAAGGAGTCTTTATACAATGGCATCATTTTTTCCCCGTACATAGAACATCTCTATCATTTATATAATACATAAAAGGAAGAGCAGGAAAAATATCTTTAAATTGATGCTTCCAATTTTTAGGCACCTGTGGTTTTAAGGTTGATGTATATTTAGTAGATGGGTGGACAGTGCAGAGTAAATTATAGAGAAAATAGAATGAATCAAAAGGAACCCAAAGCACGTCCATTCCCCAGCACTTAGAGAAGCTGGAAAAAGAAATGGTGTGGAGGCACCTTAGAGACTAGGGTCAAAGGAAATCATAGTAAAACTACTTTTCAGTTACATTCCAATTAGCCTCTACCCCATCTTGATGTCACTGAGGACACGCACTTGATTTGAGGGCTGGCTAATGG